>NC_048896.1:91986319-92040259 GCF_011077185.1 Oxyura jamaicensis | reverse complement strand
TTTCCTTTCCTTTCCTTTCCTTTCCTTTCCTTTCCTTTCCTTTCCTTTCCTTTCCTTTCCTTTCCTTTCTTGGTTACAAACTAGCTATAAGTTGCTTCACTCTTAGCATAAATTTTATGTCATATGTTATGGCCTTTGTGGCAGGAAGCTAAATTGGCTATTTCATTCTGTTAACTTTTTTTTTTTTTTTTTTTTTTTTAATGTATTAAGCATCTTTGACAAGGAGAGATTGTCCAGTCAGTAGATTACTACACGCATGCTTTGTCAAAATCACTGCTTTGCAACACAATTCCTGTGTGCAGAACAGCTTAATCATAAAAGGGAGTTATTTAGGGTTGAATCCATGAAGCAAATCAAAGTGTCAAGTCTGACTACAGCATTCAACTCATAAAGTTAAAACTGAGTTATCCTCTCCTGTGTTTCCTAAACCGATGACCTGCAGGTAATGTAACCTGTATGAAGAGGTTCTCCAGGAGTCCAAGGTGTACTTTGGAGTACTTCCAAAATATTATTCTTGATAAAAGTGATATTTTGCATCTGTCTTGTGCCTCAGCCCTCTCATAATCTTAAACTGAGATTTGTTATGCCTCTGTCATTAGTGCCAAGAGTTGTTGGAATGAAATTTCACTCAGAATGTGGATTTATTGATTTTTGACTGCCTAGGAGATTCAGTGCCCTAACTCCTACGACCTTCAGCTTTCTACCATCGTAAGATATTCCCATGTGTTAGGAGGTAGATACATTTTTATTTCCTTTAATGAACTCTTTTGACTTTGTACAGAATAACTGAAGTTTCTTTAAATTATCAAGGAAATAACAGCATGATGGTGTAGCCTAATGACTGAGTCATCTAGCTTGGAAAGGAAGATGAAGGGATGCACCATGTTCCAGTATCTGATAAATTATTTTATCTAATATATGTTGTACGACTTGCTCTAAATAGACTTTTCAAAGCTTTCAGTGTGATTAAGATAACAGTTAAGGACTAATATAATATTCTTACTGAAAAGAATCTATTGACTGAGTTGTTATCTATATAGATAGATAGAACAGATAGATAGGAAAGAGTGATACCTGTTCAGTTTTGCAGAGTTGGGCTTTTAAACATCAAAAATAAAGAATATGTGGCAGTGATACTGTTCCTCAACACTTTCCTCTGTCCTCCAGAATGCTAAACTGTTTTTTAAACTTATGTGTACATTTAAAAATACATTTATATATTTATTTTAAGATAGTAAATCCCAGATATTACAGCGTTTAATTCTTTAGATTACCATAATACAGGTGAGCTGGCAGAGCCGGAAATTACATTAACATAAACCACAGAAATCCCACTGTAAGCATCTAAACTTTTCTGTTCTGGCTCATTTGTCCTCTGGGAAATTTTAGCTGGAGCTGTGAATCTATGAAAATAATGTCTCCACCTCAGAGAACAGTCTGTACATACTCAGTTTAGCCATTAGTTTCCCTGGAAACTTAGCAGAGACACCAGAGCAAAGTGCTTTCACTACGAAGTACTGCTCAGGAGCTAAAATCCTGCTGTCTGCACAGTGCTTACCATCTGTAGGTTAGTACTAGGTTTTCTTTGGAAGCTCCATCTGCTTTCATTGCTTTTGATGACTCATATCTATGCAATACTCTATATTTCTAAGAGTAAGGTTTCCAGCTGGAGATCATTGACTTAAATAAAAAATAATAAAATTAAAAAAAATAATAAAGTGATAGCATACATGGCTGTATGATGTGTATGGTGCATACATTACTAAATGGTATGAACAACCATTGCAAAGGAAGTGATGAACTACCTGGAGAACAAGAGCAACTACTACGTTGCTCAGACACTATTGTTCTGCAATCATTTCCAAAGATATCTATTTTCCCCTTTCTTGCATGACTTCTGACTTTGAGTTTTATATTTCTTCTACTGTGTTATTTTATACAACAGACTTACGGTATTACTCTTAGTGCCATCTTGTACAATGAACTTTTTTCATAATTTCTGTTGTTCTTTTTCTAATCTTTTATTTGTTAATCTCTCCAGCCTTTATTTTGATTTTACTGACGTACAATCAGTTACCAGTATCAGGAAAATTATTGTCTAACACTGAGATCAGGGCAAGAAGTGTAAAAAAGCTGATCCAAAATGAGGGTGCCAATAGTATACCTGTTCCAATTTTCACTTTAAAAAATACCTATAAACTTACAAGGGAATAAGATACAAAGTCATGTAACCCACAGTTCCTTATGAAATCCTGGAATGTTAGCTTAGATTTTTTTCCTTGTGAAACAGACAATTGTTCCCATTTAGTGTCTACACTGAATGTATCTGTATTTAATAACAATGACAATGCCTTTTTTTTTTTTTTTTTTTTTTTTTTGAAATAAAGAAAGTCAGAAAATCATAATTGCTTAAGGTTTTCCAGATTCCTACTTCAGCTATGTTTATTTCTATTTTATGTATAGATGGAAGCAATTTGATTCTCCTCCTATTAACGCTGGTAATTATTTACCTCTTCAAACCTGGTGGAGTATCTGACAATACAGCACATATTCTATACAAATGTGAAGTGACCAGCATGAAGAGGTCTGGCTGGAACCTGATGAGAAATGTAATCCCAGAAAAGCCCACCGATCTATATAAATTAACGCAATTAAGGCTCATTGAACACTCCTCAGGACCTACTGTCAAAGCAGATAAACAACCTTCCAGCAGTGTGTGAATGTGTAATCAAATAGAGTCTGGAATTCACTGAGAGATGTGGTTATTCTTTGGACACAATGTCAAAATCATTATTTTGCCTTAGACTCTTCTGTTTCTTATACCTCTGCCTCCAGCTCAATAATTTATCCATCACACATTTAGAAGAACACAAAATAAACAGTAAAAGCTAGCACACAGAAACTAGCACAGCTTTACACAGTGGGAATTTAAACACCAAAATAAAATAAATTTTATTTAAAAGCTGGTGAGAAATATAACTGTGATTCAGTTGGACAGATATTATTAACTTAATGGAATATTAATAGGATATTCCATTTATATCTCCCGTTCTGTCCCAAAGGCTCTTGAGATGTTTTCCAGAGTTATTTAATGAGAACATAAAATGCAGCTATTTCTTGTATAAACATACATCAGAAATTAGTAACAAATCCTTCAGGTAGAAGTTTGATAAGAAGAATTTGCGACCTAACACCATAAACTGGAATACAGCAAGAACACCAGGGATGTTTCTAAACCTTTCCCTTGTAATCATTGTGATCTACAAAAAATGCACACAATATGATAAAAGATTATATTATTATTTCATCTTCTTCTCACTTTTTTTTTTTTTTTTCTGATATTGACTTAGACAAAGAGCAAAAAGTCTCATAGTCTCAACAAGTAAGACTTACCCCCTCACCTGATCACATGTACATATTCTGTTATGTTTTCTTTCACTAATCTGTTATTTTTTTCCTGAGCCCAGTAAAAATATAAACAGGAGGAAGCATGGTAGAAGAACCTGAAGTATTAGAGGATTTAAATATACTTTTTAGATGAAGTGTTTGTTTGCCATTTGCATCCCTTTGAACATACTTTTAGCCTACCAGATAAAGTTTTAGCCTACCAGATAAAGTTTTAGCCTACCAGGTAAAGTAAAATACCAGATAAAGGTTGTTTTTTTTTTTTTTTTTTTTTTTTTCTTAGGGGTTAAAATGACAGGCTCCAGGGACTTCAAGTTTTCAAGTTGAACTGTTGAATATACCTTTATAAGGCGTAAATTTAAACTTGTTCTTTTAAGGGATACAGATATGAACATATTCAATGTAGTATATTATGTTCTTGCATTTGGCTGGTAAACACAATGTGTCTTCTAAGGATCTAAATCTCTTTCTAAACTTTTCAGTAAAACAGATTTATATTTCATTTTGGTCTAAATCATGGAAGAGGTAATTTTTTAATTGAAATACTGGGGCTTTCTATTTATCTCTTCTACTCTACAAACCTTCAAAGAATTTTAAACAATGTAAAACAAATCCATGAAGCAAGGAGAGAAGAGACTTGTGTTTTGTTGTTTTTGTAGCTTTGCAATAGCAATAAATATTATTTTTATCTGCTTAAGCATACTAAAAGTGACAGAGCCTTTCACCATCTTGGACTTACTACAACAGTACTCAGAATCTCATTCAAGGGTATCAGTTGATATAATGATATGCACTGAAATAACCATAAAAATCAATAAATACTAGAGTATCACTTTATACTCAGAAGAGGTGACAGCTCTATTTAAATTGGTGGAGGCATGCAAGGATTTGAATTGTGTTGCAGGAGGAGCAGTGTGGGTAAAGGGGGTGCACCTGTTAATTATGAAAATAATAATGGCAAAGAAAGGAAGTAAAGAAATTATTTTCATTCTTTTAGATATCTGCAAGTAGTGAGTGCTATAGAGCTTTAGAAGAAAAGACTAAAAACCACATGCAAAAGGAAAACCTTCAAAAAATAAGAATATTATTTCTCTCAATGTCCCTAACCCTGCTTTTATCTTTAAAACTTAATCTTTAAAAGTGTTGTTTTAGTCCTGCAAGGGTGGTGGATTGACAATCCTGGATAGTAAAGTTCTTGTTTAGCCTGTAATATAGGTAGCAAATAAGTCAAATCAGCTAAACCGGTGCTACTTATTTTGTTAAAAGCCTTCTGAAAGAATTAAGAGCCTGTATCAAGTAGATGACGTATCAGTTGTCTTTGCCAACAGGCTAAAGATAATTTTGGTGTGATAGTTTTCTTCTGTAAAATCTTCTGCATTAAAATCCTTTGATTCTGTGATTTATCTTACACATACCAAAATGTTTCTTTAGGTCTTTTCTCATGTGGTGTCTCTGTTTGAGTATTTTTAATCAGGCTCTGAACATTTCTGAATTGACATGTCATTTCATAGTAAAAACAATATATGAAAGCAAAATATTAGATATGTTTAAATTTTATATCAAGCTCAATTCATTTTCCCTTCCCACTCTCCAATCTAAGAATATTTTGCAAATTATTTCTGATTAACAACATCTGTGCTCACAAAATTTTGCCCCCACACTGCAGCTAGAGAAATGGTTTTCTGCCACTTTTGTCACTGCCTTGAAAGATGTACCATGTTTCATTATACAATCAGAAGTGACCTGATTTTTTAGTAGGAAACATACGTGACATCTAAAACAAAGCAAGAGTGAGCTGAACCAATGGGTTCACAGTGCAGCAGATAACATTGACTTTTTCTGGATACAGAAGACAGGTGAGAGGGTCTGATTGCTATCAAGTGATTACTGTGGTAGTACTGTGATTTTTGTGGCATTTTTCTTCCATTTTGAATTATGTCCTCATGTTTTTCTTGGTATTGAACTATGTCCAGTCAATTGAATTACATCCTCTTTTATGTGAAGCCCTAAAATGCCACTCTTCTGTATAAGATGTCATCTTCTATATAAGATGTAGAACTAAGGTAGTGACTAAGGTAGTGACAACAAGGTCTATCTAGAACCAATTTATTTTGTGTGTGTGTGTGTTGAAGATATGTACTTTCCTATTCAGAGTCACTTATCTTGTTCATTATAAAAAATTCATTCCATACTATTAATGTACAAGTAATAAGACAACTGTCCTTACACTGACATACTATGACAGCTAAAGGCCACCAAAGAGCACACAAAAGACACTCAGTCCCTTGCACAAGTTGCATTTTTGGTTCATTGCATTTTCTGTAGATAAGTTCCCCTGTAGTTCTATGTATGTAGTAGAACATATTCATGCACACACCTTTCCCAGATGAAAATGCAAAAGGTTCAACAAAAGCACAATCAATATCAAAGCTAAATTTCACAGAGAAATTCTCACTACTTTCTTCCAAAAGAGATTTGAGATTTATTGTTGTTGAAGTTTTTACTTTTTATTATTATTATTTTATTTTTATTTTTATTTTTAATGTACATCTGGTTAAAAAACTCACCAAAACCCACTCAGTTTGTGAAGTTCTGAGTGGAAACCTTTTGACTCTGGGTTTCCAAAACAAATCCCTTCAATTAGTTGTGAAAAGTTGGTGCAAAAGAGTAAAGTTTTACAAAGTTATGGTTAAGTAACAGGAGAAAATCTTATTTAAATTACTATTAATATCATTATTGTAGTTAATTTATTGAGATAAGTAATGGATGCTTCAGTTATCTTACTGTTCCATACAATTTAAAACACCTAAAAGAAGGCCAATATGGATCCAGAAATATGATTTAAGCACCAGAACAAATTTACCTCAAATTTTGGAACTGACATTTACATTATATGACATATCTATTTTCACTTCAGTAGCCAAATAATAAGATGTCACTGAGTAAAGGTCTCTGTGAAGTGCTGTTTTACTTTGCTCCTTTGTGTTTTATTTTAACAAATCTATTTTTTTTTTTTTTTTGCTGTTTTTTGGTTTTTTTTTTTTTTTTTTTTTTTTTTTCCACTCTAAAAGGCACTCTTAGCTGTATAGTCTGAAGAGTGTAGACTCCTTTTATATAACACTGCACCTTAAAAAAAATAATTTCTATTTATAATGCATTTGTAGAACACTGAATAGCAATAGATAATTAACTGAGGATATTTCAACTATCTCAAAGCTGATGACAGAGAGCTATGAAAATTAGGAATTACAACTAAATTTGATCCAGATGTTGGACTGTCTGATGTTACTCTTAATTAGAACATTTATTACAAAGAGGGCAAAGGCAATGATGGCATATTATCTTAAAGCATGGTTCTACAGTGACCTTAGCCTTTCTGGCTATGTGCTATATGATTTTAAAAGGTGACACATGAATAATGTAAACTGTAAAATAGAGTTATTTTTATAACAGATACCATTTCTCAGAGTTATCACTTGACCACTGAGAATTAGTACCATAATAACAATAATCATCCAGTCCTGCAGAAAAAATTAATTCTCACATTTTTATTTCGTACTTTTAAGCTAAATTACCACATTTAAAATGTAACTGCCTATTTTTTTAAGTTGATTGGATAACTTCATAGTGGAAAATGAAAGTAATGTATGATAGTGAGTAGGATGTATAAGAGGCTCGTTACAAGGAAAAGGGATATGTGTTGTTTGCCCAGATGTTTTGTGTCTTTGTGTGTATGACTACTCTGGGTTTCCTTCCCTATTGGTAATGCAAACAAAACAAAACAAAACAAACAAACAAAAAAGGGAAATAAACTAAGTATTTGCATACAACATTGACAATTTTACTACAGAAAAAATATCACACTTGTTTCTCCAAGTGCCATAGGATTAGACAATCAGATATGTAAGGAAGATAGAAATTATTATGTATTCATTCCCCTGCCCCCTGAAAAGTTGCTTCCTAAGTGCTTTCCTGACCACTTTCAGAAATACATCTTTAAATTTCCACAAAATATTCCATGCCTTACTGTGATTTCTCCTGGCAGACTGCATTATCCCTGTCACTGTACTAAGTTAACATAGCACTCAGCGTCATGCAACAAAGCTTGGCTCTTAGCATTTCCATTTGGCACAAATAATACAGCTTGTAATGAATCTGTGCAACTGACCCACCAAGTGTCTTAATTCTGTTTTTTGTGAGATTCCTGTAGAAATCTGTAAATAGGACAAGGGCACCAGATAGTAAGTGGTCACAGTTCTGAAAAGCATCTAATGTTTAACGGTCACAATTTTGCAATGAATGACTTCAGAGAGTTTTTATGAAGAAATTTACTTTTTCAGAAGCTTTGTCTTTTTTTTTTTTTTTTTTTTTTTTTATTAGAGATGTATAAGCTTTTGAACTTTTGTACCCCAAAATCATGCATCATTTGAAAAACTTGGCTAAGATTTATGAGATCTGCATATCTCACTTGTCCAGCAAATTAATACATTAATTTCATTCAAAAGTTTGAAGTTAGGAAAGGAATAACTATAGAAATAAAATATATTGGCCATTATTTAAACAGTCACTAGGAAGCATAACTATGCATCATAACAGAGCTTTGCATTTTGAGTCTGTTCAAAATGATCTCTTCTTGGACTGAATTCAGGAATTGAATCCTAATGGCAAACAAAAGCACCAAATTTTAACCAAGCAGTACCAGAAATTTAAAACTCTAGGAGGTTAAAATGTCAATTTATGTTACCTTTAAAAAGTCTCTAATATTCAATAAACTTTTTGAAATGTATATTCAGATATCACTTATTTTGATGTCAAGGAGTAAATAATTGAAATATGTGATTAACAGATTTCTTCAAACAAGACTGTATCCTTACGGAAAATATTGTGTTAGACTGAGAATTCATATTAATTGCTATTGAATACTATCTAGTGAACTGCTAATCTTATCTCATTTAGAACATAAATATTAATTGGATTAAGACTATTTTGGCATTTGAGGCTTGGTGAGATCAAATCATCCATCATATACTGAGAGGATCTGAAGGGTCAGGAAGAGAATCCTGAAGGTGAACAGCTTACTATATTCCAGAGATTTGCAATTTCACTGTCTCCATATAATAAATCTGGAAACTTTCTTTAATTCAATGGAGATGAGGAGGTCAACTTTTTAAACAGAGACACCATCCTATTATATCTTCCTGGGATTTCATGATCCATTCATTTGAACACAGAGTGTTTCTTTAAATAAATAAAATCAGAAAAATATCTCCAGAAAATATAAAACTAACAGAACCTACCTAATCTTTCCAGTATTTCGATATTTTAATGGTGTCAAGGAAAATATGTGTGTTCAGCTTTGCTGAGAAGAAGAAATGAGAAGAAATGAGACATATTAAATAGATACTCAGTGCTGCTTGCAGGGAGGATTGGATAGTGAATGGTTATGCTGGAATTCACAGTACTGAATTTACACCAATGGAAGCAAAAAGATAAAACTTGGGTACCTAATTTAAAATTATTAATCCGAGTCATAAAATAATGTTATCATTTGGGAAATTGATTCTGAAATTTGCACAGCTTTGCAGTAGGTTAAGGATGCTTGGATCTCAAAATTCAGAAGTACGAGTCTAGGATCTCAAGGTATCTGTGAAAACTCAGTCTGTGTGTATCAAAAAGGGGAAGTTCACTTAAACAGTGATGGCATTTTTTTGTACCCAGGATTAGTCTTTTGCATTCCTACCTAGTTCCCTCTTGAAAATCTTCCCTGGGACTTTACGGGCATGTCCAAGCACGATGGGTTTACTTCCCATTGTCTGCCTCTCACCAAAAGACAGATCATGCCTGCCAGTCTTTTCATGCTTGCCACTAGCCACAGGTAAATTGATTCTTTCTTTGATTCATGAGAAAAATATCTCTGTTCTTAAGATATGAAAGTGAATTGGAGAGTGATTGTCTGCAGTGCTGACTTATTTGAACTTTTTGCCTTCACAAAAGTGCTGTACTGTGTGTGAAAAGCACCTGACTTCACTTTAAAAGTTATGTAAGCTTAAGTACTAAGTGAATGGGTTTTATCGAAAAAAAAGAAAAAGAAAAAGAAAAAGAAAAAGAAAAAGAAAAAGAAAAAGAAAAAGAAAAAGAAAAAGAAAAAGAAAAAGAAAGAAAGAAAGAAAGAAAAAAAAACAAGAAAAGGAAAAAGAAAAAGAAAAAGAAAAAGAAAAAGAAAAAGAGAGAAAGAGAAATAAAAGGAAAAGAAGAGGAAAAGGAAAAGGAAAGGAAAAGGAAAAGAAAAAAAAAAAAGAAAAAAGAAAGAAAAAGAATAAATAAGAAAAAGAAAAGGAAAAAGAAAAAAAAGAAAAAGAAAAAGAAAAAAAAGGAAAGAAAAGGGGGGAGGTGAGAAGATTACAGTTCTGTTTATAAAGTTGGAATCACAATTACATAAGAAGCCCATAAAAACAAATATTGTGTGTATATTAATATGGAAGTGTGTTTATAGCTGTGATTTTATTTATTTGTTTGTTTGTTTGTTTTTGATGTCTAGCAGCAAGTTAACGCTCCTGATCAGTAGGAGTTTACTACCAAACAAAAAGCACAGTGTCTTTATTTTCAATTTCTGAATTTCCATCTCAGAGTTTTGTTTTGTATTTGTACTTTTATTTTGGCTGCTGTTGAATGTAAATTAAATTTCAGAGCATGTCTCTCATTTTTCTATTAGTACTAGGGACCTTTCTTATTGTGATCTTGTTGTTGTTAATGTGTAGTTATTGTGTAGTATCTAACAGAACAGTAAGTGAAGTCTTATTTTTGAAAGAATCTTTTACAGAAATAGAGAGAGATTTCAAAGCAGTTACTCTTGTACATTTAATTTCATTCTTCTTTCAAAACAAGAAGTTGACCTGTACTTTTACTGCTTTTAATGCAGCACAAGCTAATTTGTCTAGAGAGGGCACCTCTTTACCTGCTCTACTGGAACAGGTTGCCCAGAGAGGTTGTGGAGTCCCTGTCTCTGAAGATATTCAAAACCCGCCTGAATTCCATCCTTCACAACATGCTCTAGGTGGACCTGCTTGGCAGGGGTGTTGGACTAAATGATCGTCAGAGGTCCCTTTCAACCTCAGCCATTCTCAGATTCTGTGTAGAGAAGTCAGTTTTGTATACCATACTTGGTAATAATTTTTCATGTCATGCAACAGTTTGTCTTTTGCTATAACAGAACTTTACATAGGATTATACATGCTCCTTACCACATGCTATCCATTTTCAACATTATATTCATTTAGAGAATAGAATTGAGGCCAGCTCTTCCTAGAACAGACAAATACCCTCTGTCTGGTATTTTACCGTATATATCAATGTAGCTCCTGTCATACAGTCATGTATACACCTGAACTTGGCACACTACAGAGAAGCCTTCAGGCTGTTGTAACTGATGCTTATGAGCAGATGGATGCTGGGATGGGACCTAAATTAAATTAGCTAACTACAGGTAGTAACAGAACTAATTATACTTAGTGATATTAGTGTAGAAATCTAGAGAGCACTGAAGGAGATTCTAATGAAAGTCCAAATTTTGAGCAATGTTATGTGTAGTTAACTCACAGATTGCTAAATGCAATGATTAAATGTTGAACTTGAAATATTTTGTCACCAGATTTCCATGAACACATCATTTCAGTCTTTGAACTGCAGTTATCTACTCAGCCATATTTTTAGAGAAACTTGTAAATCTCACTCATGATCATCCTGCCCTGTGCTTTTCCACTTTTCTCTTTTACGGCAGGGACAAAATTGTCATGAGTGATTGCCAAAGGAGGAGTTTCAGAGAGTGATGCTGGTGCCTAAACCTAGGGGACTGGTGCCATTTTAGATGTCCCTGTGGACAAGAAATTAGCATGGAGCTGGTCATATGACACAGGACCTGTGGTTAGAATTGAGATACCTGATTTTGACTTCCACATTGATGTGCAGTAGTGTTCACATGGAGGTTATACACTGACATTCACAATGAATGTCTCAGAGACATCCAGGGAATCTGGAGAAAAGGTGGGGATTCTCACTGGGAAGCTGATGGACAAATGGAAAGAAATACATTGGGACTATCTGCCTGGATGTATTTTTCTGAGAGGAGCAGACAGCAGGATTTGTCTGAAGGATTGTACTTGTGAAGTTGCTGGGGCTAAGACATCAAACCTAAATTCCCATTATTTTTCCCTCAGTGAATATTTTGTATATGATAAAGCTAGGTCAAATTTTCATTTTTCATTAGTTCATTGTCAGGTAGTACCATGGACCTAGGAATGACCTTCAAATATAATATTCTGTATCCAAGTAATTTCACTAAGATATAAAACACTGCAGGCAAAAAGCCTGAGCAGTATAAATTTTGGATACCGTGTCTTTTCTATTTCAAGAATAATTTTGCTGTGCCTGCTTTTGAATGTTCTTTCCTGATAGAAGGAAAGCCCACATCATGTTGGGAACTCTGATGAACTCCTTATGTGGGTCATCCCTGCAAAAGATTTATATACATTTCTTTAAGACCAATTATTTAGGTCAATTTCTTAATTAAAGTTAGTAGAACATATCTGCAAGAGCCCCAGAAAGAGAGACTTCTGTGTCTGCAACCATTGAGATTGTACAGACAGGGAGTTGGATACCTGGTGAAAAAGTTTGAGGTCGCCATCTTACTCCAAGGTTAGCCTTTCTTTTGTGCTGTTTTTATTGTTTCATTGCTAATGAAATTGCCTGTAGTCTGAAGAGAGAAATCCCTTATTGGCATATGATGTTACCTGTATGAAGGACACATATTTTAATATATATTTGGGAGGAATAAAAAGGCAGGCAAATGGATCCGAATCATTAATTTGACTAAGGGATCATTTTAAACTCCATGTTTCTGTAGTGTAAAGATCTTCAGTAGTGAAAGACAGACTTAAAAAGAGATAATGTAAAATTCTGAAAAAAGTGAAGAAATATATTACAGGTTGAATTCCAGGACAATTGTTTTTATTCACCTTTATTCACCACCACCACCCCTCTCTCTCCCCCCCTCTCCCCCCCAATTACATTTAGAAAACATTTCTATAAAAGTCTTTTAGATGGGAAATAAAATGTGTAGTAAACACCTCTTCATATTATTACTTAGAAACTCTTCCTGATAAACAACATTTGTTGGTGCCATATTTCAATATCAAAATAGCTTCATATGGAACATTGTCAGTGTCAGAATTCTTTTACCATCTAAATAATTTAATTACATCTCATACAGAAAATATTTAGGTTTGCTATTTTAAATACTCCCTACCTATGTTTTTGTCCTATGTTATTTTTAACTTTAAAGGCTTTATGGTGTTTTAAGTGCAACCTTGTCATTGAAATCTTTCTAATGGGTTCTGATGAAGAGTGGGGCAATCTACACATTAGACAGATGTGAGCTTACATTTCCTTCAGTGAAGACTCTTACTATTTTGAGGGAAAGATTACAACTTCAAGTTCAGTGCTTATGCTGACTACAACTAACCTCAATGGAATATGGGTCAAGTCCTAAAAGAAAATCAGAGACTTTAATGAGTCATTATAATACTACTAAAATGAAGGCATTTAACTTAGTTATCCTGTATGTGCCATCTTCCTCCCCACTTGGCTTCTAGATTTTTCATGTCATAGATGACTTGATAGATGAAAATCTCAGGGAAATGTTAGTACTAAAATTTGTTATTTTTCAGAAGGTTTAGGTCACTGGGCTACAAGGCAAAAGCACAGAACTACTCTGTGTAAAGTCAAAGAAGGAGCATGGGACTACAAAAGGTCCCCCAGGTTATTAATTACAATCCTTTCCTATCATATTCAGTTAGTTATGTCTCTAAGATTCTGCATTCAAAATACAGGCAAGGGAAAAAAAAATGAAGTCAGAAAGATGGAGAGTATAAATAAATAGAGGATGCTCATCAGGGTATGCAACTGCTAGGTCAGCACACTGTCACCATGCTCACCATCTTTATTTGGTAGTTATGACAGCAAAATATTTCTTATGCTCCATCCATGGAGGAATAAACTATTTTACCTTTACCTGCGATGCTATTGGGCTGGTATTACATCACTGTTAACACTGTTTTTATTATTATTATTATTATTATTATTATTTTATTTTATTTTATTTTATTTTTTTAATTCTTTTTAACTTATTGTGGTGGGTCCACTAATCTGACCTGGAACAGCATGCTATGTCATGTTCAAAACAAATGAGGCCAACAAGATCCTGAGTGTATTAGAAACAAAACCACTACCAAAAATCCCATGTGCATCATTACAAAATCATCCTTCAAGCTGCCTCATTCAACTTTTAATAGGTAGAACAAAGCATAGCAATTAATGTCACTCTCTGTTATTTCCTTTATAAATGAAGTGGGATATTTTTTGTGTGTGTATTTTTTGTTGTTTTGTTTTGTTCTGTTTTCTTCAGATAGTTCCTGCTTTACGTTAAACTATTTCAGTAATATCTAAACCCCTTTCTTCTGGGAGAAAGTTCAACTCAATTCCTCTGAAGTGTTAAGAAACATCATGAATCTGTCCCTCATCTCTTAAGAAGGCACACCAATGTGTTTTCATCACCATGTCACCTAAAGATAGAGCCATACACTTAAATTAAGCTGGTAGCCCTAAAAAAACATGAGTTACTCTGACAGGTATCATAATCTTCTAACTTAAATTTAGTTGTCTGAAGAGTAGTCTAATTTCTTTGTCTAAGCTGCTTCCACTATCAATAATAGGCACCTCCACAGGCAATGAGCATTTTTTTTTTTTTTTTTTCCCTTTGCCTGACAAAATAAATAGAAACATTGTCAATCAATTCAATCATTTGAATGTGATTTTAAGCTGCTTATGGCATGCCTTGCTGTCTGTAGAAGAGGTATAGCTCAGCTAAGTCATTAGTACTAATGTATGATGTTCCATGCCTGGAGGTGTTCAAGACTGGGTTGGATGACACCCTGGGCAACCTAATCTAATGGGTGGCATCCCTGCCCATGGCAAGGGAACTAGATAATCTTTGAGGTCCCTTACAACCCAAGCCATTCTATGACTCTTTGATTCTATGATTCTACTGCACTCAATGAGACAGTTACAGATTTAAAGTTTAAAAATATTTAAACTTAGCTCTTAACAATTTCTTCTCTCCTTGCTTGTTCTTTATCCTTCAAAAAGAAGGTGTTTTCTAATGACTGTCTGATAATATCATTATAGCAAAAATCATTCCCAATGATTAGTATGAGCAGTAAGAAATATTAACCAAATATTGTTTGTTCGTTCTATGAGATTTCTGCCTTGGTAATTTAACTAAGAATTATTCTAATTTAAAATGTTGTCTTTTAAATAAATTCTTCAGTCTCTGAGCTATAAGATATCACTGCAATATAGGTTTTATATTACAGAAGTATTTATATATATTGAACATGGCATAGACTCTTGTTGTCTTTATCTGTGTAAATTCACACAACAAAATGTTCCCACCCTGGAAGAGAGGCCTGCAGGTGCAGAAAATTAATGAAGTTTGTTGTTCAGCAAGAGTGAGGGCACCCTCTCTCCATCCCTGTTGTCTCATAGCAATTACAATCTTAATGTTATATGCTTCTGGTTGCATTTGAATAAACACCAGATGAGTGGAGATGTACATGGTAATATATGTTTACATCACCAAATGCAGTATTTACTCAAATGAAGTGGATGGTTTATTTAAAATGAAAAATATTTCTAACAGTAATGGAATGCACTTTTATGTGCTGAGCAAAATATAGATAGTTTATTATAACTATTACTAACATTATTATTTTATTCATTTATTATTTGGGTAAGATGAAAAAAAAAATCTGCCATATTTCTTGCAGGAGAAAAAGCAACTATATATAACTTGATGCATGCTCTGCATTCTTAAAAGTAACCATAATAAAACCACTCTCTTGTGTTTTCTTTTTATTTCAGTAAGGAAATAAAGTAGCCTTGCTAAAGTAGCAAACTTTTCATAACTTACTTTTATACACAAAACTTACAAGTATACAAAGTCTCAAAATATGGAAAAGTGTGGATGAAAATCCAAGTTATCTAGTTCTGAGAGACGCTATTTTCATGATCATTCCTTACCCCTTGCAGGGCTGAGTTCTCAGGCTCATCCACTTTTCTTTATGGAAGTGCAAGTGTGCTGCAGAAGATATCTCTTTCAGGAAACTGTGGCTGTGTTGGAATAGAGGTAATCTGCAATACAGCACCCTCTTTGAGGACCAAGAATGGTTGACAAGAGAGGATTTATCTAGTACAATAGGGCTGGATGTTCTTTGTCAAAATGCTGCTGAACTTGCTAAGCAAAGATTTAGATTCAACGATGAGGTAGCTGTGGCTGTGGCGGAAAGCAGAGGATTCAGGGGGGTTGGAACAAAACATATATCTCAGGAATGACAAAGTAGGACATAAAGAGATCTGCCCCAAGTACACATACACAAAGGTATACAGCCACTAGAATGAAGATCTACAGCTCCACCTGTGGTCTCTGAGATATGATATTATTCAAATAACTGAGATGTGGGGGGTCTTGTACAAATATTTGATGGATGAATACAAGCTCCTCAAGAACGACAACATAAGGAAGGTTTTAGATCAGAGATCCTGGTTCTCATGGGAGACTTTAACTTCCCTGACTTCTGCTGGAAGTACAAAGTAGGACAAAAAAAAAAAAAAAAAAAAAAAAGGAAAAAAAAAAAGGAAAAAGTGGTCAAGATTTCTTGGGGGAGTTAGGGATAACTTCCTAACACAATTACTGAATGGGCTAGCCAGGCATGAGGCACAGCTGGGACTGCTATTCACTAAGAACTGTCTGAGGATGTGGTAGCTTTGGTAGCTATCAGTTGGGAAGATTTGGCAGCAATAAGCCTTATGAAAACCATCAGAGAACTTGGTCTGTTGAACCAAGAGAAGACAACAGATATAACATGAAACAAGAAAGGATCAAACTGGGACAGGAGGTTGGACTCAAGACCTTCTGAGTGTTTTTTTCCAAGCCAAATGATCCTGTAGTGAAGGACAACGAGTAAGAGCTTGTTGAATGCCAAGATTAAGCTTCAGATTTTGTTTTCAATGAAATGACATGTCAGTGTTCCAACACGTCACTTCATTGCTGTATTTATTCTGCAACTGAATTCAAATGTTCTCAATGCTATCCAAAGAGACTTGTAAAATAGGCAGTCTTCACAGGTGTTAGATTTTCATTTAGAGAAGTGAATTTTGAGGAACATACATGACTTCAGACATAGCCAGCTACCTCTATATTGGATCTGTCCTCTGGATATGCTGAATTCCTGATTAAGATGATATGTAAGTCTATGAATGGATAACTTTAAATCATGGTGATTAAGCTCTAGAATTAAATGTAAACATTATCTATGGCTATTTCATCTCAGTATGTGGTGAAGACTGAAGCTGTATGGCAGCTAAAACTTTAGAGAGATAAAGTGGAAATAATGCAAGCAAATCAGAAGGAATGAAAAAGACAAAGTGAGGATTGAATTAATTTCTGAAGAAAAGTAGGAATAAGCATAATCTCCTGCATGCACTGAAATTCCATCTGTGTTAGATGTTCATCTAGTAACTGGAAGGGCCTATCTATTTTTTATTTTTAAACTGGCAGATTGTGACAATGTCCTTGTACTTGAAAGATACACTGCTATAATGTGTTCCACATACAATGGATCAGAACTCAAATCATTTTAGAAACTGAAACTACAGCAGACTGCATGTCAGCTTTCTTCCTAAATGTCTCATGGGGTCTGCCAATTTCAGAAACTCCTTCTCTCTCTCTTATTGTACAAATAGCAAAGCAGCTCATTAAGGAATTTCTCATAGTTATGAATAAAAGGAGCTGTTGAGATGTTTTATATATCTCTGTTGCAATCCAATACCTTTTCTTTCATCATATCGTTATTTGGATTTTTGGCCAAGAAAAGTGGTTGGCTGGGATATGTGATTGAAGGCTATGATGTATGGTTTGGATAGGGTGTATCATCTCAGTATTCTGTCAGGACATTCTTTTATTACTGACCTTCTGCATCAATTACCTTTACTTTTTTTTTTTTTTTTTTAATTATTATTATTAAAAAAATATATATATAACTAATGTACTGAAAGATTCTGGCAGACATTTTGTTAGTATTCTATTGATTTTTAAGACCAGGAGGGTCCATGATGGTTATCTAATCTAACATTCTTTGTAGCACTGTTTCTTGCACACAATTATTCTAGTGTTAAGACTGTATATAGAAACACTTGTGAATTTAAGTAAATTATGATTAGGTGTAGAATATACTTGTTTCAGAGTAATGTTGATAAATTCTCCTGACTTTGGACTGCAATTCTGCAAGACAACCATCATCTCTTACAGATCTAGAGCATTATGTGTACAGAAACATAAAAAACAAACAAACAAACAAACAAAAAAAACTGTTTCCAAGTATTGGGAAATAACATAGCTGAGTAAAGAGTTTGGAGATAGCAAGACTGATTCATGGATTTTTCAGGACTGGATTCAACACATGGATTTGGATATGGCCAGTCCCACACAGCCCCTGAAGTTATGTTCATTCTCTGTAGCATGCTGACTGCATGACCTGAACCACACATGTGCTGTCCAGTCCCATGGCAATAACTGAAATGTTTCTATTTACCTTAATTACTGTTATTGCAGGTTACAAGCAAGGTGTCCTCAGGCTGGGAAAATTAACATGGTAATTCAATTCTTGTTCTTGCCCCACTACAGGCACCTGTATAAGATTGTTACCCAACCTGCATGCTACCCAACTTGTTTTTATCCTAGCAAGGTCCTTATTTTGCAAACACTGGGGAATGCATATGCAAGTTAAGTTACTGTTACTCTGCTGTGCAGGCAGCTCTAATCTGCTACTGTGAAAATGAAAGCTAGGGAGAGAGGGCATGGCTAGAAACAATCAAACATCGTAAATACATGGCAAATCAGTCATTAAACACCTCTTCACACATATTTCTCCCAACCTCCAAGCACAGAGTCAGCACCAGCTGTAACCCAGTTAAACTCAACAGTTCACAGGTGTTTAGTGGAATGATTGTAACACAGAAACAGTGTTCTCTTTAAGCTTCCTTAACATTTTACTGCTATTTAAATTTCATGCATGGAAAATAAAAATAAAAAATAATTAAAAAAATATCTTAGTGACTAAAGCCCAGAGTTGTATAAAAGGAGGAAGTGTTTCCAGATACAGTTTGGGGGTAATTAAAAAAAATCTGTAGACTGCACTATACCTCCTGCTGCTCTACCCCATGACTCTTCATTTAAGAAGACTGACTACATACTGCCTGTTTGAAAACAGAGCATGTATGTAACAAAAGAATCATGGCATTTGATCAAACAAGAACTTCAAAAGATTCTCCTTTCAAATGATAGCTTTCTCCTTCTAATAGCCAGTCTGTACCAGAGAAATTGCAAATGCAGGAATCCCTTTCTTGCTACTCCACTCTTACAGCTATTTGAGCAAATCCCAATTGTTCTGTGTGTACTTGTTTACTTGTAGTTTTTAGTGTTTAACTGTCTTTATGTATGCATGTATTTGTTAGAAAGCTACTTAATTACAGATTTTAAATCTCATATATTGAATATATTCACAGAATCACAGAATGGTTAAAGTTGGAAGGGACCTCTGGAGGTCATTTCATCAAGAAGAGACACCTAGAGCAGGTTGCCCAGGACCATGTCCAGGCAGCTCTTAAAGATTGCCAAGGAGGGAGACTCCATGACCTCTCTGGGCAAAGTGTGCCAGGGCTTCTCTGTCTGTGAAGCAGTAGCTTGACTTTTCTATCTGTGTACTTGGCCAGTCATTGAGAATGTACCAACTGCATCCTGGATTGTCACCTTGCAAAGTTTAAATTAGTATATGAGAATGCAGGAAAGAAAATCTGTGTTTCTGTTCTAACTTTGATAAAGATTCTGCCTGCAATGTTCAGAAAGTATTTAAATGAGAAAAGACGGGAGAACCTTTCTAGCTTGTCTTAGGACTCAAATCATCCTTGGGAATTCATCATCAGGCAGTGGAGGGGGATAAGCAATTACTTTGCCATGGATACAGAGGCAACCCTACATTTGGAGGAATGCATTTAACCTAATTTTAGACTACTAAAATCTATTTATCTAGAAAAACATATACCTTTAGGATAATTTGTTCCATCTAGCCTAGGCAACTCTTTTCAAATGACTGAAATTAATTGATATTAAGAGGAAGCCCTTATTTGTGTAGTTTAGTCTAGGTACTTTTTAATCAGCTTAGGTCTGAATCCAGAACTTTGAGATAAAATTTATGCTATGGACATATGGACATTTTTTTTTTTTTTTTATTCATCCAGCATCAAAAAGTTAGTTTACAGACTCATGATTTTAGTGTTAAATTTAACAAAGATTTGTAAGTATCTGCCCTTTGTCTCAAAACAGCAGCTAAGTCACTGATCATAATTATAAAAGACATCACAGTAAAGAGAATATATGGACTTTATCATTTAAGTGCAAGCAAATGTATGTATAATCTTAGTGTAAGCAATTTTACAAAATTGCTTACACTAAGATTATACATATTCAATAGATACAAGAACTGAGCTAATAAATACAAACTACATTTGGAAAATGTTGAAGCTTTCAAATAAACTGGAAATGAACAGGATCTATGTCATATAGGACCACAGAGTGCACCTCTTTTGACTTACATTTGTGTTGCATCTTGCACTATGAGAATCCTGGATGGCACCAGAACACACAAGTTAATAACAGATAATAACATATGGACAGTACCAATTCTTCAACCTTTTGTCTTCATCAGCACTAATTTCAAATCAGATATTTTTGTTGTTGTTATTGCTGGTGTGCTTCTGGATAATGATGCAGAACCATTTATAAAAACAATATTCAATATAAGAATAACATTGTCAAAAACTGATAAAATTGCTTTAGACAGAGTTCTGCCAACAAGTGGAGGATCCTTAGTAGCAGAAAGTAAGGGATCTTAGTAGTAGAAACTAAGTAATCCTTACTTTCTACTAAGCCCTTGTGAGATCCATCTAGAGAGCTTTATTTTTTGTTGGGCTCCCCATTAAAAGAGATACATGGGCAGACTGGAGTGAGTCCAGTAAAGAGCCACAGAGATGATTAAAGGATGGTTAGT
The DNA here is from genome assembly GCF_011077185.1 of Oxyura jamaicensis. Classification (NCBI taxonomy): domain Eukaryota; kingdom Metazoa; phylum Chordata; class Aves; order Anseriformes; family Anatidae; genus Oxyura; species Oxyura jamaicensis. Next base: position 92,019,638 of record NC_048896.1, on the reverse strand, counting down.
CTCACCACTCTGGAAAATCTACTAAAAAATGCAATTCAAAGGAGAGTGATCTGAAAGATTGCCTGAAGAACTTTTGGCCACTTAAAACATTGTTTTCATATTTATTTGTAATAACGAGTAAATATTCTACAGTGTAGCATTATTTCCAAACAAACTTAGTCTTTCTTCAGTTAAATAACTACAACTTTTATTTGGAATGAAAACAGAACAAAATGAAACATTTATTATTATTATTATTATTATTATTATTATTATTTGTACCTAGTATATTCAGTCCTCTGCAATTTTACTTACTTCCTTTATAAGGAATGAAAGCAGCTCTGTTTAGGAGCTGAAGGCATGGCTAGCAGGCATAACTGTTTAAATAACTAGCCTTGAGCCTGGTTTTGTATCAGCTAAGCAATTACCCTTTCTTTTGCTTTCCCTAGGTTCAGAGAATTCTAAATAGTGGTGTGCAGAGATTTTTTTGCAAGGTGATCTGTTTGTTATAACATTGAATGCTGTGTAGGAGAGACATTGCAGGACTACAAACTCCATAAAGACCGGGTATTGGATTTATAGTTTTTGCTGCAATACTTAAAATCTGGTTTTCTCCAGGTGAAAATAAAACAGCAGCAAATCATGTAGTGTGATATAGAAATTACCACTGATATTAGCAGTTAAACAACCACAAAAATAAGCATAATCATCAGAATCAGTGATGAGGATCACTGATATGGAGAAGTGGGGAAATTCATAAGTATCATGTTGCAAAGGAGTTTCCCCTTATTTTCAGTTAAGCTTAAGTCTTATTTGATCAGACCTTTGTAGGATCCCTCTTCATAGCACGTTCCATTGCTTCATTTCAAAGTTTAAACTCTTAGTCAAGGCTGATCTCTTCTCACATAGAAACTGCTGTATGCCTGCATGAGTTTGGACATTTGTTCTTCTTTCTCTTCAGCATTCTTCCCATTTTTACTTGATGTTTTTTGATATAAGGAGACTTGGTATTCAATGTGTTAACACCTCAGTAATTTAAAGTAATTCTCTCTTTTGTTTTCTATTTATGCTTGGCTCACTACTGAACAATAAGCAATGTTTTCTCAGAGCCAAGTTGTCTATTTTGAATGTTAATAAACCATATCAGTTGTGTAATTTGGTCTCACCCTCCCTACATTTTTTTTTTTTTTTTCCATTTATCAACATCCAATTTCATTTTCTATTTTATTATCAAGTTATTTAGTATCATGACCTCTTTCTGTCATTCTTAGTCATCTTTCCCTTTTTCCTACTTTGGCTAAAGTTAAGTCAGAATCATCAGTAACTTTTGTCAGCTCACTATCACCTTTTCTAGATTACCAGTGAATACAAGAAAAGGCACAGACTTTACCACAAATCCTTTGGGATTCTGTTGGTAACTTTCTTTCCTTGTGAAAACTGTTATTACTTCCTACTTTTTGTTTCTAGTCATTAACTATTAGTTAATCCATGGGAAGACTTTTCTTTTAATCTCTTAACAACTTAGTTTTCTTTGAAGGGAAGCATTTTCAAAAGCTCTTTGAAAATCCATGTATACTATTTACATGTGAGTTTAAGAAGTGTACTCTTAAAGGACATTTTTAATATGTGGAAAAAGTGACTTTCAAGTCTGACTTTTTTGTGTTTGTGATTACTTCTTTATGCTTTGTTTGACATTTTTCTCATCTTCCTATGAAACTTCATGAATATTATGTTTGAGGTATACAATTTCATTAATATTCTATAAAATATATATTGTTCATTACATATTTTACATATTACATATTGTTCATTAATTTTGAATTATGAACAATTTGAATAATGAACAATTACATATTGTTCATTACATATTTTGTGATAATTTCATAGGGACCTTTTTGTGATCTTAATCTAATCTTTATTAAATTTATAGATGTAATATTCTTTTAAATCTAATCTTTATGTAATATTCCATAAAAATTTTCTGAGCATTTCATCAGCCGTTTCATAATTATTTTTATTTATTATTTTTCTCTAAGGAACTCCACTTTTATGTTTGGAAATATGCTTCTATGAGACATTTCATCTGAAGCATTCATAAAAACATAGTTGATCACATTTCAGCATAACCAGTATTTATTTTTAAGTGAAAATTTACAAATATTTAATGCAAATTACTTTCTAGTTTCAGATTACTTTCTATCTTTATCTCTAACTGATTTATCTTCCAATTAAAAGAAGAAGTTTTAATGTATACAGCAGCTAAGCAAAGAATTCAACAAAATTTCAAACACACTTCTATTTTCATTTGTGCAGCTCTAGCCTTCCAGCAGTTTATATTCTACTAGATTGGTGAAACACTATGGTAGAAGGTCACCACTTAAACCTGAGGACTTGACTACGATTTCTGAACTTGCTTAAGTGTTTATGTTGCTGGCCTGGTCTGTGTCCAGGGATAAAGATTAGAGAGCCAAGGTTAGACTTTTGGGTCTTTCTGTTGGCTGAGTTCTCAGCAGTTCTGCTGCCAGACATTGACTAAACATGTTATGCTTCAGAAAGAAGGCAATGATTATCAAGAAAACCAGAGAGTCAAAATGTCTTCATTTTTCTGCATCACTTTTCAGATGCCATTTTTGTTGCTATTTTTAACCAGGAATTGGGCATAATGGGGACACAAAGCTGCCTACTGTGAGCTGTATTGTCCTTCTGGAAGATATGACAGCTGGCACGTGCAGAGAAAAGTAAAACTTTGATGGCAGAGCAAATCCCCAATCAATGGGATCAAAAACAGGTTTTAGTTGTTGTTTTTATGGAAGCTGGGGAGATCATAAAAAGTTAGTTGGGTTGCCAGTAACTAAAATGGTCCCTTATGGGATACTCCCATGTTGAAAGCATGTAGTTTGTCTATGCTGCCAAGACACTTGTGCTTTGTAATGAAACACCCACTGTAAATATCTGTTTTTATCATACTTCATATTTTCTGACAGTCTGAAATACATTTTGTCAGAAGCAGAGGGCTTAGCAGATTTCTTCCTCATTTGTGATCTACATTTCTTTACTTTCACTTGTGTTCAAGTTTACACTGAAATATTTCCCCTGAAGGGTTCACCTGCTGTTAAAAAGCTACATTTTATGCTGCATGAAATGTCTACATACATATGTTGAATACTATGATAAAATGCTATAAAATATACCTCACACATGCAATAGTCTGAAATATGCCTTATCACACACAGATAAAATATTGTGGAATACATCTTACACAATTCTGTGACATGGTGCTTTGAACAGCAACTCAAAAAGATATTCTATGAAACTTGTTACCTCAAGCAAATCACAGATCAAATGATAAAGCAAAATAATTTAAATGGTATCTAGTTTTTTTTTTTTTTTTTCAGTAGTTGGTAAATGTGTTAAGTTTTAATCACTGAAATCTGAAGTGTTTCAAGGATGGTAGAGAACTGGTCAGTAGTAAACCTAAATTTGGATGTACGTGCAACAGAGTGGCTTAACAGGAAAAAGGACTCAGAAGAGTTTAATGTCATCTGTACCTCAAATTATATATATATATATATGTAAATAAATTATTCTACTGGCCACATGAGAAAGGCTTTAATTTATAACTGCCCTCCACAAGACTTGCAGGGTGGGTATCAAACTAATCCCTTCAGTTTGGTGTCCTCAGACCTTTGCCCCCTCTCTTGTGTTTAAAAGAGACCACACCAAGAGATACATCCTCTTCAGAGTAAGAATCATAGAAAATTCAGATTTTCATTGCCTTTGGCATTATCTTCAGTGAAATGCAGCTTGAATTTGTCATCTCAAACAGATTCTTGTCAAAATATTTATTATAAGGATATTTGGCAGAGGCAATGTGTTTTTTTCCCTCCCTTTGGTCATTAACTTTCCTATAATCCATTTTCAGCTCCTTGACATACAAGCTCTTTGTTCTCCAGTCCTGTCATCTCAGCTACCCTGTTAGTAATGGATTTTTATATTGTTATATTCCAGTGGTTCTTTCCAAGAGTTTCTTACACTTTCACCTCTCCTCAGGGAGCAAGGATCTCTTCACATTTTTAGTTCAGTTCATAAAGCATAGAATAACACCACTGGACTGCAGAGTGGATAGAGTGATTAGTGACACACAGGTATGTCTCTATTGAGTCAGATAAAGGAAAATCAACTTAATGTAAAGAAAAGTTGCATCTACACAAACCTTAACCTGTTTAACTCAATGAGAAGTCTACTAATGCACTCAGGTAAAGTCATGGCTAACTATGGTTGGGGCAATTAATTCAACCAAGTATATCATGTCATATCAATGTTTTAGATAGTGATAAATAAAGTCACTATGAGAGGGATTCAAACAGTGCTGTATAAATGAGATCTTTGAAATCTCTCTTTACAGAATCACAGAATAGTTGAAATTAGATATTTTTGAGAAGCACTGTCCTGTATCCAACAGTGGCTAGTACTTATAGCAGCTTCAATAAGAGTTGAAACTATAGAATAATTCGTCCTCAGGAAGAGTCCCTTATATTTCTCTGCTTGAAGAAGGCTATACCAAGTCTGTACCAGGGAGATAAGTAGATAAGTACCATTAACAAACTTTTTTTTTTTTTTTTTTTTTTTTTTTTTGGTGTTCATACCTCTTCTCGTGTCATCTTTGCACTGTATCCAGGTGTTACTTGTACACAAAACATAGTCCTAAAAATTCTTAATATTAGTTTTTACTTTAGTCTCCTTAACTTCCTCTGAATTTTACATTTTATGAGATGGAAAAATAGAGAATATCTTGGTTTGTAGGTTTACTTGGTATAAGACAGATTCTTAGCTGAAATCAAAGCTAAATTCTGGTCCCATCAGCTTTGATAACTAGTATCTCCACTTTTAGCGGTTTTATGGATGAAGGCAAAATATGAATTCAATTTTTCTAGGAAATCCTACCTGACTGTAGAAGCTGATGTTTTAGCAATGTTATGAAGCCCCAGGTCAGTTTACCCACTGACATACAGGGAGAAGCTTATCTGACTCAATGAACACGAGTTACTTCAGGGTGAGGTGAATAGCTTTCTGAGTGAACTGCCAAGATCCACTGTACACAGCAATCACTCAGCCCATGTGTTACACCCACATGTAGATTCCCATATTTGGCATATAAAACAGCAAGCTGAATCCCACTACTAACTTATATAAAGCTGTCATGCAACTCAGCTGCCTAAACAAATGTTTACTTCCAATTTAATTACCTTATGACCATCTATGTAGAGTTGAACAATATGACATAGACATTTCTGATCAACTGTTTTAAGTTTCTAAAATTACTAGAAATCTTTGGGTTAAATTCCGTTACCTGGTAGGCAACTGAAATAAATTTACTGCCTGGTAGGCTTACTGAAGGCTTTGTATGTAATCTGAGATTTCCATGTGGGGCTCATTGGTGTGAGCTGACATGATTCCTTTGTCTTTCTGGTACAGCAGATGGAGATGAGATAGGGTACTTGAGTTCATCAATTCAATTTTTTAAAAAAAGAAAATGTTTCTAAATGGATATATGTCCTGGTTTCAGTTAGGACAGTTATTTTTCCTCCTAGTAGCTGGTAGGGTGCTATGTTTTGGATTAGGATGAGAAGAGTGCTGATAACATGCTGATGTTTTAATTGCTGCAGAGCACTGTTTATACTAAGCCAAGGACTTTTCAGCTTCTCACTCGGTCCTGCCAGCGGGCAGGCTGGGGGTGCAGCAAGAGCTGGGAGGGGACAGACCCAGGACAGCTGACCCAAACTGACCAAAGGGGTATTCCATACCATCTGATGTCATGCTAAACAATATATAGGGGTGGCTAGCCGGGGTGGGGGGCCGGCTGCTTGGGGTTGGGCTGGGCATCGGTCAGCAGGTGGTGAGCAATTGCATTGTGCATCACTTGTTTGTACATATTATTATTATTATCATTTTTTTCTATCTTAATAAACTGTCTTTATCTCAACTCACAGGCTTCACTTTGCCGTTTCTCTCCCCCATCCCAGAGAGGGAGGGGGGAGGGTGAGCGAACGGCTGTGTGGTGTTTAGCTGCCAGCCAGGTTAAACCACAACAAAGCATCCAACAAAGTCAAAGACAGCTCTTTGGGAGGTTTCCATAAATACATATAGAAAATGGCTCCCAAATCCTACTGATTTCACAGAATCACAGAATCACAGAACTGTAGGGGTTGGAAGGGACCTCAAAAGAGCATCGGGTCCAAACCCCCTGCAAAGCAGGTTCCTCAGAGCAGGTTGCCCAGGTAGGTGTCCAGACTGGCCTTGAATATCTCCAGAGAAGGAGACTCCACAACCTCTTTAGGCAGCCTGTTCCAGTGCTCCGTCACCCTCACCGTGAAGAAATTTTTTCACATGTTGGTGCAGAACTTCCTGTGTTCTATCCTGCGGCCATTGGCCCTTGTCCTATCCCCACAAACTGAGAAGAGGTTAGCTACATCCTTCTGTCTCCCACCCCTCAGATATTTATAGACATTGATAAGATCCCCCCTCAGTCTCCTCTTCTCCAGGCTGAACAGACCCAGGTCTCTCAGCCTTTCTTCATAGGAAAGATGCTCTGGGCCCCATATCATCTTTGTGGCCCTCTGCTGCACTCTTTCCAGGAGATTCCTGTCTTTTTTGTACCGGGGAGCCCAGAACTGGATTCTGAAATTTCTGCAAATTTCTGCAAATTTCTGCAAATTTCAACCTTATTCTGAGAAAACAAGGCATTGACAGTTCATGCAGTGCATGCAGAGCAACAAGAAAAATATTGTCACGCACCTTTGTAGTATCTGTATTCCTTCCAGACAATATTGATAAGACAGAAGTTGGCTGTGTGAGCTGTGTTACTGCACAGCTGGTCTCAAGGCTGCTTCTACTCTACGCTTCAGATGAAATCAAAGATGCTCAATGGGGTGCCAAGGTCATCAAGGAAATATGCTGCAGAACAGGAAACTGGTGAAGCTCCACATACTCAGACCCTCCTCTGTTCTTCTTTCCAATCAACACCCAGAAAGCCTGGGAGCACGAACAGTCATGCACTAATGTACCAAAACTTATCTTTATCTTTTCATTATTATCCTGTAGAGGAGTTATGAGTTATCTGTTTGGCAGCAATGTGCATGCTGCTTGCATATGGCATTGCATTTGCTACTAGTCAATAGTAATATAATAGTAATTTCTGTGGAAAGAACTATCATCTGTGAAAATACTTGTAAAAATAAATCTGTGGATGCATAAAATTCACAAGCCACCCAGAATACATACAACAGGCTAAACATTTTTAATTATTTCAATTATTGAAGTAGTCACAGTTCATATCTGCCTATAACTGTTGTTATCTGAATGAATCAATCATTTCTTGAGGTAAATAAGAAAAGTGTTTTTGTCTTCCCCTCAAGTTACTCACAACAGACATGTCTGAAAATAAAAAATCCACAGCTCCTCAGATCTAGACAGTAGGAATTTATAAATCATGAACGTGCCATCCAGCATGAGGATGAGAGAGGTGCAGTTAATCCTGGGACTGATTATTAACTTAGTATCTGTCTTTTTCACTTGCCAGACTGAATCAAAAATAGCACCCAGCACCCCATTCATGCAGTGACAGCTAATACCACTGCATTTTCATACATTAGAGTGATTTTTGACATAAAAGATTCCAAAGATGTGTTTAAGGTGAAGCACTTCAATTTTAAATTTTTGTGTCAGAATGGCATGATGGTATTGACTGCTCAGGTCTGTTTCTGTGTAAAGAGGTGGGGAGATTTCATTATCCAGTACCTTGGACTCCATTCTTTAATACAAGCAGAATGTTTTAATTTTGAAACAGGCTCATGAGACAAAAATATTCCAGCATTTTCAGATTACATATTTATAGTCTTACAACCAACTATTTTCTGAGTCAGTCCTGCAAAACAGAAATCTTTGTTTGGATTTTTTTTTTTTTTCCCTTAGCATTGCCTTAACACATAGACATAATGCTAGAAAATAATAAGAAGAAAAAAGGCCACTGAGGGACATTATACTATGACGTTGCTTGCAGGGCGTTTTTTTTGCAAAGCATCAGTTTCCATGTTTCCATGGGCCCAAGGATGTTGGGCAGAGAAGGTTCCTGGAGGCTCAGGAAACTTCACAAGCTACATGGAAGTGTATGTATTAGAAAGGGGCTTAATGGGTTTCAAAGACAATTCAACTTGACTGTTCAAAACCCATCAAGAAGGTCCTGTTCCACCTTGCTGCTCTGGCAGTTGCTTGAGGATTCTTCATACTGTGATGCTCTCAGTAGCCCTTTTCTTTTTTTTTTTTTTTTTTTTTCCTGTCATGGAAAGTTGATTGTACTCCTGTTACTTATAAATTAATTGAATCTACACCTTGTCTCCTCTCATAGGAAGACTGAGGAAGCATTGGGATGCTGACAGTTATGTTAGAACAGAAGCAGGTTTCAAACCAGAAAAGGCAGTACTGCCTATTTATGTACCAAAGGACTTCCACAGACACTGATTGGGGATTAGAAAGAAACACCAGCCAAGGTGAACTATGTCCCGTACTTGGATGAAAAAGCTTCCTACATCTCCCTGGGTGTCTGCCACTTAATCATATAACTGATTTCATCCTCTGTGAACTTCCCCAGTTTAATGTTGAGTTTTGTTCTGAATACTTCCGAAGAAAGCAATTTCACAAACACTTCTGGCAGTTAATTTCACTGTCTAAGCAGAAATAAGATGATGAACTTTGAGAGAAAGCTTTCTTCAGTTTCCAGATGAAAATCTGTCTTCTAAACTGAAATCATCACATCACCTAAAAGGAGATGAAGCAGCCAGGACTACAGAGTGAAATGTAATACAAAACAAGAACACAACAAAATGCATTCCTCTCAAGGAATACCTTCTGTCATGTATTATATTTTCTGTGTGCAGAAAATGTTCATACATGAGTAAAACACTAAAACGTTCAAAGACTGTACTCCTTTTGTACCAGTCTGCAAAAAATATATAGTTATTAAAAAATAATAACAAAAGTAATGCCTGGAAAGGAATAAAGATGTTAAGAGACCGTGTTACATATTTGCCAGCTAGACAGTTACAGCACAGTAGTTAATGAATAGGGAACAAAGGCAATACTATTTTTATTTATTTATTTATTTATTTCATAGCTGTGGACAAGAAAAAATGCAATTGTAAATTGAATTGAATAAGCTCTTGCTTAATTTATTGGATTAATTTTAAAACACACCTCATAATTACTTTATCCTCTGAGAAGTTTCAGGAGCTTTAAAGCATCTGCTTAAAAGGCCAGATGCTGTACCATGGTGCATATTTTCAGGCATAGCAGGTCTTACCAGATGAAGAAATAACATCCTTAAAAGGTTTTTTTGCCTCAGAAATGCACACACGGGTAATTTGCCTGACATTTAAAAAATTTAATTTAGGGTTCTTAGGAAAGAGACATAATCATCAAATAACAGCTCACTTTCCATCCATAGAAATTCCTTAATGGTTCTAAATATGATGCATACCCTGAAAAATTACTTGACTCACAAGCGTGAACTTTTAACACAATTAATTTAATTTGTAAATCGAACAATATGCATCATTAATGACTCACAGTTTCCAATTTGCAGAACAGTTTCTGCATCATGTCTCAGTCATTTTAGCCAAGCCATTTTCTGCAGCTTTATGTTGCCTTTAGGTTTTGTGCAAATTTCCCACCTTAACTCTATAATGTCCAGTTTGCACTTCACTGCTAGCTACTATCAATGAAGACAGCAGTCTCATTCAATTGTTCACAAAGATAATACAGCCGAGACTAATATTCTTTGGTCTCTCCATCTAGATGTGTGGTTTACAGTCTTAACTGGTAAGTTGTATTGGGGGGTGCAAAAACTGGCTGTGTAAACACATTTCCAAACAAGATGATAACAATAGAAAGTACACTGAGACTAATAAAAATTTTCATATTTGTACAATGTATGGAGATTGGTGGCCTGCTCCTGAATTATCATCATATCTGGGATTTGCATTTAAAGGTTGCATCAGAGCAGGAAGTACAACAGACTTGGTAAGATTCTGAATAGCTTTCTGTGAATCCAAATAGTCTATGAAATAAAGGAATCAAGACAAGTTTCTTTAATTCCTAAGGCATTAGTCAAAATTACCTAAAAATACCATACATCTCAGTCAGCTAAAAAAACTGTGGAGTTTGTGGTGTGATCATGATGCAAGAGCTGCTGAATAAGACCAGCAAATACAATTGCTCTGCATGCCAGGGGTGGTTACTTCTGTGCTCTAAGAAGGTAATCAGTGACACCCATGCTGTCATGTTTGGGCCATGATTAGAGGCTACAGAACCCAGCTGCTCTTGAAAAGAGGAAAGCATTAGTTCCACAAGGCTTGAATAAAAAAGGAAGACTATTACAAATGTCTTCAGGGGCTTTACTCTTAAATGGTTGTGCCAAGCCATGAGAATAATAGAACTGGGTTTTGTGAAAATGAAGCAACAAAGGGACAATAAATTCTGGCCACCTTTAAGAATGTCTTACCACAAAGCTGTGCAACATTTTGAAGTTTTGAATGGGTACTGGTGTTCTTTGAACATACCATGGTATAGGATGCTTCAGTAAGATGAAGCAGATGGTGTGACATGCCTGAGAGATTTTGATAACTGTGTTTCCTTATTTATGAGGCAGCTTGTGACAAAAACCTTGTGCCCATTCTCAAGCTCAGGAGAAGATGAACAGAAAAGATTTCCATTCAACATTGATGTGAGTGATACTTAATCAAACAGTTCAGCTTCTCAGCATTTCAGGGTGATAGAACTGCAAGATTATTCCTGGAGTTTTTTATTTTATTTTTTTTTTAATTTTAATTTTAATTTATTATTATTATTATTATTATTATTTTTCACAGGGTTTCTAAACTAAACATAAATATCTGTCAGTAGGATGGGGCTTATTTTTATATTCATACATGTCTAATATAATCATAGTAATCATAGGCACAGCCCAACAATAAGAAATTTCTGTTTCAAGCCAGCAAATCTAAAATGTGAATTAAGTTATTTGTAGGATGGAGGTATATGGAGGTATATGGCGACATCAGAGCTATGTACTTAGCCATTGTAATACAGCCATTAAATCTTTGTCTTTTTTATTTTATACAAGGAAAACATGAAGACATCCAATAGACTGAGGACTGAAAAGAAGGTAGGACTTGCTGCAGATTAGGCACAGATGAAGACAATTACCTGTGACTATGACTTGATTGAACTGATCTTCTCATAAAGAGCCCACATTTAAAAGTGGACTGGACAGGACTGTAACATATATGCAAGTTTATGTCATTGTCAACATGTATGTCAGTTTATGTCATTGAGGCTGTTAGCCCCAGAGTTAAATGCCAGCTAATAGGACCAGCTCAAAATCTGGGAATGAAAATAACATTTATTTGGTCACATTTTTGTTCCACTATAATTATTAAGGATTTTAAAATTACAAACCAAACAATTATTAGAATATTTAATGTAGTAGGAAATTCAATTTGAATAATATATAAAAACATAATTCAAATAATAATAATTTGAAAAAAAATGTGAAAAAGCCTTTAAAATTAGGCAAAAGGAAATCACAGTGCAAATTTTATTTATTTATTTATTTATTTTTAAATCTTACGTGCTGTAACTCTTAATGACCATCATAGATTTCTTTACTAATGACAATCTAGTGTTGCTATGTGCTGTTTAATTTTTTGAAGTAATGATTTATGAACACAACACTGCACGATGAAGGACTGTAGAGAAATTAATTGGGGTACTGCTGAAGTAATTAATGTTATCAGTTGATCAGGCAGATTTTTCTGAGTTACAGTTAGGTTAATTTACTGATCAGATAAGATTTATTTTAAAATACAAGCTAGGGCTTGTATATGAATTCTATAAGGAGAATTATTTTGTGAAAAAGTTAATTGAGGATACACTGATATTGAAATAAAGTACACTTGATGGAGTTTACATAGAAATAATTACAATAAACTTTCTGAAGCATATGCTGGCTGGACAAAGGAACATGTAGTACTTAGTATTACATCAGAAAAAAAAAGGACTATGAAGTGAAAAGGTGGGAAACCCACCTTGAAACCCACTTGTGGTTTCAAACCTCTATTTGCAAATAGCTCCCAGTGGTATAGATGGGAATGTCAACACTGGTTTGATATCAAGTTGCTTTAAATAAGTTCACACTGTAAAGTTCACCACTGTACTTATTTGCACTAGACAGCCCCACACATGAAATCCAAGGACACAATAGGAGGCAGAGTGTATTTCATTCAACTTCTGCGCAATTTTATAGTAGATAGAACTCTGCCTCAGTCCTTCACAATACAAAATCCATCAGATTGCAAGTTTAACAAAAATGAATGTACTGATTCCTTCACTGAAGTTTTTACTGCCAAATTTTGGGGAAGTCTTTTTCTTCCCATGTTTTCTTTTTTTTGTTGTTGTTTGTTTTGTTTTTGTTGTTGTTGCTGATGCATCACATATGCACAGCGCTTCTATCTGTGTAGAGGAAGTCACTGGTTTGCAAACAGATAGGAAGACAATACATGACAGAACTAAAAACTTTGCCATTTAGCAGAACAAATCCCTAAGTACTTGTCTCAACTCCCTCATGGCTGTATAATCATTCAGAACCATTGAAACTAATTGCCTAGTTTCTTTCTTGGGAAAACATGCCTACTTGTTGTGTTTGGGTCTTCACTCAGAGCATGATACTTCTTTGTCACTGTCACTGCAGGGCTAACGACAGCTCTCTTGTTTCTGCTTTGAAAATGGAGAAAGTGATAGCATGCAGCTGAAGTTAAGGAGCTGAATTTAAATACATTTAAGACTGTTCTTGTTTGTATAAAGCCAACTCATTTTGTAATTAACCTGCCCCAATGTGTCAAAATGATAATGTCACTAAATACTAGTGAAAAGGTCAGAGGAAATAAATAATTACAACTAGTATTACATTTGGCATTAGAAAACACTGTTTTTAATTTAAATTAAAAACTTGAATATAATATTTTCTTTCATTTCCTATTAAGAGAAATCTGCATTTTTGTATTCTAGTTGTTTAATCTGTGGTCCATCTTTTTTTTATTATTATTTTTTATTTTTATTTTTTAAGAAAACATCTGAATTTTACAGAAGAATTATAATTTACATTAGCATATTCTATAGAGTGGTTAGGATATGAAAGGTAATCAGTTGTACTATATTCAGTTGTATATAGACACAGTATATATATACATGCATATATATAAATTCATAGAGAGAGAGTTTTATGGGTGTGTATGTATGTGTACAGGTTAGGCCAAATTTTTGGTAACTTCAGTATCTAACATTTCTGCATGGATCACAGATATTTCATTTTGTTTCTATACAGCTTTGAAACCCTCCTTGTTTAGGAATTCTGTGTGTACTGCACTGCTGAAAGGTTATTCAGGTCAGAATACTGTTACGTTTTAAATAACTTATACAATGGTAAGGCAAAGCTGATTGTGACATTTTTTTACTACTTATTGTCATTTCAGCCTATTAAACATATATTTTAGTCTTATAGGAAACAGAAGTTCTGTTGAAACACTATTTAAAAACAAACCAATAGTTATTGAACTTTTAATATACTTTCACGTTAATTATAAAAGAGAGCTTTGTAAATAGAAGTAGCCCATCTTGGCTCCCTGTTTTACAGGTAAAATGCAAGTCAAAATAGATAAATTTCTGAAAGTTTGTTGTTGTTGTTGTTGTTTTTAAGTTCTTCTCTTTATGTTATACATAAAAAAGAACTATATACGGAATTTATATTGGGTTCCTCTTAAATGATTAGCACAATTGTCATTTCAGTTTTAAGATCTGTATCAATTTGGAAATGGTTAATACACCTGCACCAGACCTTGTACAAAGAAAGCCTTTGCCTCATGTATTTATAAGGATTTATATTGAATGGACTGTGCCAAAATTTAATCAGTGAGAGAAAAGAGAAAGCATGGAGTCACACTGAAGCCTATGATGTTGCACTTGACACAGCAAAGAATCATTCCTAGATTGTGTTGTCATAGAATTTTTATCCTCTTTACATGACTTTTTAATACTTTAATACTCTTTACCAAACCTGGTCTAAATTTCATCTGACTAGATACATTTACTGTAATTTCTACTTCATGTTGAAAGCTTCCACATTTCAATATAGAAAGATGAAAAATAGATCTTACTTTCACTACCTGCAAAAATAAGACAACTAGTTTTGAGTTAAGTTGCTGTCTAGACCTGGTTTAAATTCTGGAGGCACCAACTGGCCATATTTAAGGAAGAAACATTGCCCGTCTTTTAGTCAGTAATCCAGTGTTTCAGGAACTCAATCAAGAGTTATGGCAGGTAATTCAATTTTCTTCTCTACCTTTGGAGATTCAGTCCCATATCTCTCATTACTCACAGGTGTATCCCAGTTAATTTGCAAGATACTGTTATGCTATGCCTTTCTTTAAATTTATCCTAATGACAGAGATCCACTTCCTTTCATAGTGTGTACATATTCATTGAAATTAGGATTTAAATCCTGACATTCTAGATTAGTTCCTAATCCCTAATTTATGGAGTTATTTTTCCCTTCTTCTCTCACATTGGCTTAATAAACAGCACTGTCTGGAAAGACTGCAAGTGCCCTAGTAAAATATGTTTCACTGTATGAACAAAACACTCTCTGCAAGATGAGAATATTAAAACTTGATCTTCCATTCACAGGTGAATACCTGAATGACGGGGCTATGCAGTAAAGAGTATTTGGACAGTATTACTACATTTTCCGTTTTGGAACAAGTGCCTACAACAAACCCTTTATTGTTTTTCTAGAGAGCTACTGACATTCAGGCAGGAAGCAACCCTCTACATTCTTATTGTGAAAATAATTAACCACTGGAAGAATTTATGCAGGGTATGGCTGATTATCTATCATGAGCAGTTTTTAAATAATGCCTGGATAGCCTTTGAAGAGTTATATATCTTATTTGAACCACTAGCTGTTGGCTGTGTGCAAGAGTCAGTAGGTGAAATCTGATGTCCTCTTAAGCTGTAGGACAACTGAGATGATGATATGGGTTCCTTTTGTACCTAAAATATATGAATCTATTAAAAATACTTCCTTGTGGTTATTGTATGTGGTTGTTGCACACACTTTTTTTTTTTTTTTTTTTTTTTTTTCCCTTGCTTCGTAATTCTGGGGAAAAAAGCTACATTTTTATTCAGTGAAATATATAAATATATATTTAAGGTCTGTGTCATGTAATGTATTTCTCTAATTAACATTTCAATGTTTGTTAATACAGAAACACATACACTATTGGAAAATGTAAACTATTAATGTTAAGAATTATACAAGCTTTTGTATTTGATTAAAACATTCTGTAAACTGCTTTGGCACAACATTAAACAAGAGAATTAAAAGGTCAAAAAACAAACAAACAAACAAACAAAAAAAAAAACACCACCACCACCAACAAACCACAACAACTGATTTTACTGATTGCTTCATTGGAAGGCCAGTTCAATAAGTTAAAATTTGGAGTCTTTCAACAAAGTATGTTGGAGGGCAACCAAAACTGTATAAAACTATTTTGCTATCACTAGATTAGTACAGGTTAACTAAATCCTAAGTATTAATGAGCAATACAAATAGATTACCCTTTACGTTTAGATTTCTAACTAATATGCAGCCTGAAGTACATTTATACCACTTTCTGTGGTGGTCTATTGAAGGCTAGGTAGGCATGCACTGTGACCTATGACTAACTTGTTTGTAGTTAAAGAAAGCAGAAGTGCCTTATGCTGCAAAATGAATTCAGAAAAACATTATTATGGAATCACAGAATAATTTAGGTTAGAAGGAATCAGTTAGGGTTTTTGACTCAGGTCCAATGGATTCACATGACCTTGTCCAATCAAGTTTTAAATATTCTAAAGGATGGAGATTTGACAGGCTGTTATAAAGAAAAATCTTGTCCTTATATTTTATTGTAATTTCCTAAGTTTCAATTTATATGTGTCCATCGATGAAGAGGCCATTTGGCCTTTTTCCTGTGCTATGAAGAGTCCAGGTGCATCATCTCCATACTCTCCCATCAGATGGTTGAAAACACCAGTATGATCTCTTGCAAGGTAGTCTTGCATTCTTAAGGCAAAGCAGATACAGTTATCTAAGCCTGTTCTAGTATGTCTTCCAAAGGAAAGCATAGGATGTATTTTTTTAAGTGGATGTAGGACTTATGTCTCCAAGCTGTTGCAGATATAAAGCTGGGATGGGATTTGAAAGAGAATTGGAATAACTGTTGTCCTGGAAAAATCTTGGATATATTCACCCAACTGTGTCATACAACAGGGGAGAAAATTTCCATTTCTTTGCCCTCCCACCTTCCCTCCATGATGAACTGAGGGTTCTGACAACACATTAATGAATTTTGGTCAGTCTTCTGATCTTGTTAATACAGGCCTATTATAATCTTGGATACATATGTGAGTATATGCCAAATACTGCTGATGATGGCTGTGCTACATTATTGTCAAAGTAGCAGCAATAGCTAGTCACTAAATCTTACCTGGTTATTTATTGCAACTGTAACAATCTAAGAATGCTAAGTATTTTGTACCTGCCTGAAAGGAAGGGACTTGAGACCCAGATGTGCTGCAAGTAGGACAGAGGGACAGAGGTGATAAGTGAACATTTTAATTGTTCAAAGAAGGATATAAAAAAGAAAATATTTAAAAGGCACCCCAGGGAGATCTAGACAGAAGGTGGAAAGACAGTCTTCTGTAGTGAGAAAGACTGCTGTAGTGGCAGAACCATCCAAGGTTAGTGGAAGTACAGCAGAAAAAATCCTTGGTAAAAAAAGAAACAACAACCTTGGAGCATCTCATAACTTTAAGTATGGCACACAGGCTAAAAGAAGTTTTTATCGCAAGCTGCAGATTAGGACCCCACACAACCTTATATGAAGTACCTGACAGAAGCAACTTAACTGGATCTGTTACAATATATCCTCATACTTCCAATGAGCAATAATCAATGCCTGTAAAGTAGAGAAATTGAAACTAATGCATTGGTTCACCTGTCTGTTACTACACTGCTCTTTAATCCTCTAGATAAAGGGATCTCAGGATTCAGTGGATGCAAACCAAAGCTAGCCAACTTCAAGAAAAAGCATGTATTTTAACAACATAATTTTATGCAAAATCACTGGCTAAAATTACATGGTATATTTGAGGCCAGACTAGATTAGGGCAATGGGTATTCCTAGTCTGAATTATGGTATCTGAAATTCTCGTTTGTTTTAAATTAAACTGAGTTTTCCTCTGACTTCTCTTAAGCTAGGATTTCACTGGGTATCTGCAAAACTTTATTTCTGAAAATGCTAGGCTAATTTTCATCACAAGCAGAAGCAGATGATGAAATGAAAGGAAAACATGTCCTCACCAATGAAAATGACTTTATTTTTGAATGCTTATTCAGAAGAACTTTGTAGCAAACAGGACTTAGTATGGCAGAGATTATAAGGAAATTCACAGAGTAGGATTTTTTTTTTTTTTTTTTCTGGTAAATGTGCCAGCAGAAAGCTGCATAAATCTGAAGAATTCAGAAAGGTGTTTATTCCACTAACAGATCTTACATAGCTATTAAATTAAACCTTGCAGTTTTAATAATAAAAAGGCTACTTGAATGAGTCTATCATACACTAGCTCCTGTTTCCTGCAAAATCATATAATCTTTACAAATATTTAGTGATTTGAGGTGATAGTTTATTAAATAAAATAGATAAAAAAAGAAGTTTAAATTGTTTTAAAGTAGAACATTTATTATAAAACTCAGTCTGTTAATTTGCCTCAAATAGGAGTCCATTAAGTTATGTAAATCTAATGCCAGAACACGTTTTTTAAACATATGGAGGAAATAACTTTTTCTAGGACATAATCCTCTTTTTCTGTGCGTGTAGGTATGTATATATGTCGAATGAACGTATGAGTAGGAATTCAAAAAGCATGGTTTAACACTTCACTGCAGATGCTAAATTTCACTATCCATTTAAGAAGCCCTGAGCTGTCTTGAAATCAAAGATTAATTTACTGATTCAGAAGAAAAACTCCCCAAGTACATGTCATTTCATAACAGGACATCACAGGGCTTTGACTGTTGTCAAAGTATGCTGCCACTGTATTCTATGTTTCCAGACCAAAAAGTATAAATGATTCATATTAGTATAATCTGAACTTCTGGTTTATCATATATTGAAAAGGTGACTGTTACAGAGAAATAATAATAATAAAAAATAATTAAAAAGTAATACCTATATAAAAATAATTCCTAATTCTTATATAATCGGATGTAAAATACTCTAGAAATAAAAATTTAAAAAATATATTGAGAAAAGAAAACACAAAACTTTACTTATGGCTGGGAGTGTCATTACAGACAATAAGACAAGATATATACTTACTGAAAATCTAAAAGGACACAAGAAATCCAAATTTGGCACCTTACATGACAAACTTGAAAGTGGCTTTATTTTTTACTTATTTATTCATGGCTTCAGCAGTATCCAACAGGTAAAAATCAGGGCCATAACCAATTTTTAACACTGAATCTAATGTGCTTTATTAGGCTGCATATCACTCTTTGAATGAAAGCTGCAGCATGAGTCTCACTCCTGTACAGTGTTAAAAATTAATAAGCAATTTCTTAGTGTAAGAAGCACAACAGTCTTTAGAAAATAATGTCAACCAGTCAACCATCAGTGCATTGCATTTGCCATGTTCCCATGTTCCCAACTCTATGACAATTATCATACATAAAACGTTTTTTTTTTTTGTTTTGTTTTGTTTTGTTTTTTTTCCTGTTATGAAGCATGTACCAGAATGTGGATGACTGACAGATTTCTACATAAAATAAACTAGTCCATTGGCCAGTCTGATCTATGAGCTGGAAATGGTAAGGTTTACTTTCTCAAAGTACAAAATAACTTTTGAAATATAGTTGAAAAAAACATGCCCTTTAGTGTATTCATTATCTCTCTAGCCTTCTGCTTTCTTTCAGCCTTTAGCATATATATTCATTTCCCTAGGGTTAAGCTAATGTGTTTCTCAATTCCTAGATTGCTTTAACAACAAGAATCGAAGGCGATAACAAAATGAATCCCCAGACCCCCTCTGAAGCACATGGGTTTTGAATTTTAAGTAATTTGTTGTTTCAAGGTAAGAACTATAAAGAATATCTTCTGGATCAAATAGAAATGCTTTGTCTTGTATCATGTTCTCTTCTCAACCACAAGTCAAAATAAATGATTTTGCACTTGTTCCATAAAGTGAAAGGCAATGATGCTACTTTTCAGAAAATTAATTAAAAGCAAAGAAGTCTGAAAGATGAACAAGCTATTTTAGTTGGGCACAATATTAAGAAGTTCTAAATTTTAAGATGTGAAAAAGTCTTTAAAGAATACCAGTGAGAACATGTATTAATGTTTTCTGCTGTCAAATATTTTGGATTCCTCTCAAGTCTTTGTGTGATAATTTAAAAACATAAAAAATAGAAAACAAATAGCAAACAGCTGACTCATTTGCCATATTAATGATACTAAGGCTTGGTGTCTTGGTAATATAGGTGGTATTGTAGTTATTAATATTTTGAACTCTCAAAATATTTCCAAAGAAGATGTAGGTTTTTTTTTTTTTTTTGTATGAGTTTACAGACAGGAGGCTCAATTTTCTTCATAACCTGTCACAAACTCTGAAAAAGCTCCAATATTTCATAGGCAATAAAGTGAAAAATGATGATTTGCTCTAAAACCTGAATGTGTTGAGGTGACTGGTTTGTCTTGGGTGACCTCTGGAATTCCTCTGACCTAAAGTGAGTGGACAAGTATTAGAAACTATTATATGTTAGTTATCTAGGATTCTTCTAGTGTCAAGAAAAAGATATCATAAGATATGTGGTATGAGTGAATATATGTGGAATGAAATTGTTCTTCAGGTTCCTTATGTAGCTGTTTCAAAACTTGTAGATTAAGTTTCATTTAAACATCCACATATTTAGGTGGCTAAAGCAGGAGATGCAAATCTCATTGTTTAAATACCTACACGAAACTGCTCAAGATGTACAAAAAGCTTTAAACTTGCAATATTCTATGATTCTATAGTTCAAAAGCTTTGTGTATGAATAAAAGCCTTGAGCTGCTTCAAGTTCAAGGGTTTTAGAAAAACAGAAATTGCTCAGGTCCTGCTTTATCTATTTGTAGAATGTTCCTTGTTTTGGAAAAAAAACTGAAAGCACACAGCTTTTGGGAGCTGAAAGAGTCACTCAAATTTTTGGTAGGTGCAAAAAAGTTTGTGAAAAGACTACAGAAGACCCCAGCTTGTACTTCAAACTAAGTCATGCACATTTCCTGTGAGATAATGTAAATAGGCTCAACTATTTGTGCATGTAATAAATTACATTATTTTTAAAGACTTTCTTACACAGGATAAATAAGACTTATTTGAATAATATCACATCGTACAAAACAGTACCAAACTCTTAGAGCTGGAGTCATTGTGCTTGTTGTAGACAGGCTGCCTTAGAGAGACAACATGCGAAGAAGGACTCATATGCACCTATTCTGCCAGGAACACTGAGCTGTTCTTCAAGAGTAAAAACAATGTTAGGCAGAAAAATAATTTCTTGATAAAGGTACTGTACTGAGCCTGGCTGGAATGGAGTTGACATTCCCTGCAGCAGCCCATATAGTGCAATAAGATAAAAAACAGGAATCCATTCCCATGTCATATCCACTTTTTCCGTCAATTCCAAAATTATTTTGAAGACACCACCATGCAACACAATGAGAAGGAAAATATTACTGCAGAGATACATTCTAGAACACCTTGGTTAACTGTTGGAAAATACATAGGAATTTTTAAGCTTACCTTATAGAAATCAAAAATCAGAGTTGAAGAGGTTCATCTGTCAGCACAGGAAAAAAGTATGCAGGACAAAAAGAGATCTCCAGCTTCAATAAGTCTAGCACTTTACTGTTTTTATCAGAGGGAACTATGCTATGCAATTCATATCCTAAATCTATCAAATTTTATATTAAAATGTGTTATGGTACTTGCTTTGGGAAAGCTACATTCTCAATCTATTGATAAAAGCATTCCTAATTGTAGTTGTTGATAAAAGCATTCCTACTTGTAGTAGTTTATGGTGTGCCAATACTGCTTGATTGCTCATAGATCTGTACATCTTGCTCAGTGATTTTGTCTCTGAGATGGACCTGCACGTTGGATTTCTTCAGAACAAAGCTCTGCTTCCTGATCTGATGGAGTTAGAAAGAGAAACAGTATCTTTTAGTAAGGCCATAGATTTTGGTAGGTTAGCTATCCCATTTTTTGTTTGTTTGTTTGTTTTTTATAAAAAATAAGTTACTAAAGAAACATAATTAACATAGTATGATCTATTGTCAGTACAAAAGATTGATTTTTTTTTTCTGTTTGTTTAGTCTTTTAATTAGAACAATTAAAATATGCACTAAAAGCTTCATAATAGACAGATATGTTGCTGAGTGTTAGATTGTTATTATTGAATGAAGCAGACTTCGGTCAAACTTCTGGGCATGCAGGTCATTTCCAAACAGCTGTGCTACTGAGATCACATTAACAAGCTAGTAAAGACCTCAGTAATTTTTTTCTCATGTTTTTATAGATAGTACATATGCTCGTCTTTTGTATGGACCTGCTCCTGCTTAATTAGAACAATCCTTGCCAGCAGATTTTCATTTTCATTTTCTTTATTATTATTATTATTTTTTTCTAAGATGCAGGTTATCATGTCTCTGTTTAAGAACATTAAACACTTTCAGTTGATAGGATATAAAAATCTGTTATTCTGCAGAGTGTAACTACTTCTCATTTCCATTGTATCTATCCCTTAGCAAGGTAATAAATATCAGTTTGCCATGCAGAGAGAGGCAAGGTATAGAAGACAATCCGAGTTTCACTGTCCAAAGGGAAGACAGGTGACTCAAAACAGACAGGGTCAAATTCATGTATGTCTGCTCAGAGCTGCCTGTTTGATCTCCCTGATAAGGGACTTGGGCTCGGCATTTGCTTTGGGTTCACTTGTCAGCAGAGAATCAAAAGTGTTACAGCAACAACAGCAGCAAGGGAGATGGAGAGCAAAAAATGAGATAGAGAAAGTCTAGATGAGAGAGGAACTGCCAGAACTAGTTGTTTTGTTGTTGTTTGTTTTTTAACATTAAAAAAGAGTTTTGTCAGAAAACCCATACAAACCAGCAACTAACCCAATGATACCTTTTGTTTTTACAGAAACTTTGTGCTATTTTAATTTTTAAAATGTGACCTTGTCATGGTAATTAATAATCTTCATAAAACTATCTGACATCTGAGAACTTACAATTTGGTAAATCTTTTGTTAGAAAAACAGCTATAAGAGTTTATGGAATTTATAGAAGAGGGCAACAATTGCAGAGGGATCTTTTGCCTCTTAACCTGTTCTTCATCATAACCTGAAATATGAGGGCAGATGGACAGGTGCTCTAAAAAAACATGAATTCTCCTTCCTAAATGAATTATGAGTCATCATCAACAGAGTACATAGTGTAAACCACTAGCAGTGTATTAGCTTATATGACCTTCCGGAGCCACTCTGATAACACATTTTAATTTTTTAAATATATTTAATAAACTAGCAAAGGCTGTTTGTTCAGCTAACATCAATTATGTGACTTAGAATGACTGATGAGGTCACAGTTATTCAACCACTTGCAATTATTTCTCCTTATCCATATTGAATGATGTGTAATATATTTGAAGAGAGGGCAAAAGAAAATAAAAGGAAAGAGTGGGGTCAAATAAATTGAATCAATCTTAATGAGAACGAATACCGTAATGATGACTATTGGTTATATAGTGTTTTTGTTGACATTCTTGAAGTGAGCTCTTAAGCACCACACAGTACATGATGAGTTACAAAACATGAAATAACAATTCAAGAAATATTTTCTTCCAGTTTTTGAGCTAATAGAAGCAACTGTTTTGTGGGAAAAATGTAATGGAATTTAGCTGGGAGACTACCATAATATGAGCATTCCAACAGGCTAGACGCAAAGGCAGCTGTCTGTTTTGGCATTCAGTAAGCTTTGATTGCCTGGATTTGTAGCCTTAGAGACTATCTTGTAGAATAGTTTTTCATCATGAAATATCTGAAGGTTTTTTTTTTTTGTGTGTGTGTGTTATTGCATCACATGGTTCCAATTTGGGTCACTGGACAGATTGGAGACCTCAGATCCATGGAACAAACATCTGTCACTTCAACTGCCTCAGTGACAGACAGCTGTTGGAGGTCATTTTCCATCACATGGCCAATGAATAGGAAAAAAAGAAAAATATAGCTTGGTGACAGGATTTACTGATGCCTGCTGACAAAAACAAACAAATAAATAAATAAATCTGGGAAAAATAAATCTGGGGTTTCTCCTAACACATCATTTCTATCACTGTCTGAGTTTGTACTTTTTCCTGGTCCTGATAATATGTCTCTTATTCCATTCTGATCTTTTTAGTTACTTTAGTTGCTAATATAATATAATGAGTTGTGGTTCATCATTATCTAGAAAATGTAAGATATTATTCAGGGTAGAAATAATGTTTTTGTATATACTACGAAACTCCCCAAAACTTCCTTTGTGCATGCAAAAACATTAATTTTTAAATGGGGTTTTATATACATATATATATACTTACAAAATTGTACTGATATTTACCACTGCTCTTTAAAGCAGGGCACATTTCAAATTCCTTCACATATTTAAAAGTATGGAAGCACTTGTATTTCTCTGTGATTTGACAGGAAACATTTTTAAGAAACTCCCCCTCCCTTAATTCTTCGTTTTGAAGAAAGTTGAACTGTATTATTTGAAACTTTCAAAATCACATGTACTGTGATACAGACATCTGACAGAGGATACATTATCCTGAACAGTTTAAGCTTTAGAAAATCATAAGCCTGTTTTAAAGTCTTGCAAGGGAAATTGTACATTAAGTTTAGTTCTGACCAAGCAACCCTGTAACAATTAGTTGTGTGAGTGTTTTTTTTCCTTGCAATATCCATATCTAAGAATGCAGGCACTATAATATAATCGATGTAATATTACAGTTCAGGCAGTTCAAACAACTTTAACAGAATTGATGCCTGTTTGCTTTCTTGTCCATAAAACCTCAAATCCTGCCTTTAATACCTGTGCAACTCTTCAGAGTTTTAAGGCAGACCAAGGTTTTACATCCTGTAAGCTTTTTACATCCTGTCTTTAGTAATCTATTGAATGCAGTCATCTATAATTTGAATAAAGTCTCTTATCTTCCATGTAACGGTGAAAGCAGCCTTCAAAAATTTCATCTGAAGGTTGCAGCAAGTCAAAACATGTTTTGCTGAGGGAGCAGGAGACTTAGGTTCTGTTCAGTATAGACAGTTTTAGGAGGACTTAGTTTTCTTGAATATATTGGATGGGAATTTTCAGGTAAATATTTGTCAAGTTGATAAATAGTAGAGCTGATAAACTCTGGATGGGGCTCCATGAAGTTGTAATAGCACCTGGTAGACTAATAAGCAAGCAAAGTGAGTGGAGCATTTCCCCACTGAAGTATGCAGGTTACAGACTCTTTTAGAAAATATCAGTATTTTCCTTCATCTCCTCCCCAGGAGAAAAAAGATTTCTGAGCTTGACTATGTTAACAAGAAAATATGACCTGATGACACTAGAAAACAAAACCGCTTTCCTACAGGCCTCAGAAAAAAAGTTTGTGCCTCATCATAAACTTAAGTCAGAAGAAAGATGTATATGTATATATATAATCTATCTATCTATATTTTTCTGTCCAAGATCAGTAGGATTTCTTTACCAAAATGTAGTTCTGTTACTGGTACCTATTTTTCCAGTGGGAGTTAGAAAATTTGAATTTTCCACCAAAACAATATTTTCAGACATGGGTCAGTTTTTCCTAGTCAATCCACCAGTATATTGCAACCCATTCCAATGGAAGTTGCTGTGAAGCAAATGCTGGTGGAGGATTTGGTGCTGAAAAAATCAGATACAGTTATATTTTGATGGCAATCTGAAGTGAAAAGAAGGTGTGTTTGAGGAAAAAAAAAAAAAAATCCACAGAAATCCATCTATCCTGAAGCAGGAATTTAAGGAATTTATGTGTAGCAAAGGAGTGTGTAATATTCCCCTTTGAAAATTAATTAGGAGGTCTTCCATCACTCTGCTTAGCCTTGCTAGCAGTACACGATAAAAGTGATAAAAGCTCCTGGATTAACAATGTGATGTCAAGAGGTGTGATATTGTGAAAAAACAACCTCTGCTCAGCTTGGTTTAGGGTGGATGTACTAATTTGTTTCTGATCTTTATATTGTATTGGCTTTGTAATATCTCTTTATTTCTGTTGCAGGTATATCTACAAGTCTAGCTATAAACGTGGGCTGTGTTATATACAAACAGAAAAAAAAAAAAAAGTTATTTTCTATTTTCCTTCATTTATTTTGCTTTGGATCCACTAGGTTTCACACTATGCTATAGTGCTCAATTAATGTTAAACAGAAATTAAATTTGGTTGAAGGCTGCATGTTCTTTTATTTTTAATCCCCAATTGAAAATAAATAAATAAATAATATAAATCTTTAAATTGCCCAGCATTCTTCCAAAAATAAATTACAATATTTATTGAATGATATTACTAGTTTCTGAATTAGTCCAAATATATGTTCTCCAAATTTTGTTCCATCTGATCTTACTATGATTCAAAAGTGTGATGCACAGAATGTAGCAAGAAACTGTGACCCACGTTTTTCATTAATGTAAGAGTAAATGACAAAATTAAAAGTTATTATAAGTGGAAAGGTATATATTGGCTGTTTTATAATTTTTTCATCCCCAAATAGAATCAGAACAGTTTTTTTGTTGTTGTTGTTTGTTTTTGTTTGTTTGTTTTTTTCTCAGTAAAAGCTTTTAAAAACCAAAGTCTACTAAGATTTAAACAGAATTTTGACCTTTTCAAGGGACATGATTGATTGGCCATTGCAAATTGTTGAAACCCATCTGATTATGCATGTAGATAATCAATTGCACAATGATTGGCAGCAAATGATGAGGAACCAATAAAATGCATATGCTTAGAAACAAACGACTTGTAAAGACTCTAACTCATACATGTCAGGCAATTTAATCATAAGGAGTGCAAGCTGTGACCTCTGAGTAGGATGTGGTAATCTGGCAATCAAGAAGGTAACAGAGGTCTTTAAGATTTCAGCAAACCTCTCTTTCATCAAACCTGTTTATCATTCTAAGAAATTTATGGAATCCTTAAATCTACATGCCATGCTGTAGCATAATACCCCACAAAGCCTGGACAGTTTTCTCTTAGTCACTCTTTCTTTTCCTCACACTTGTTTTTGAAAGATGTGCCTGAACATTTCCCAGCAATTAAGCACCATTTCTACTCTCAGAATAGAATCTGAGTGAAGTTAAACAGTCTGTATGACTGGTGGATCTCAAGATTGGGAAGAACTTCACCTTTTACATGCCAAGTTAAAAATAATTTTCTTCTCAATAAACATTAAAAGCAACAGAAGATAGATTGTTTCATTTCATTTTCTGTATTCAAACTGTTTTTCTTCTCAAAAAGCTTTCCAGAAATAATCAAAGACATTTCTGAAACAAAAAGAAGTGCCAAACACTTTCTTTTCAACTCAGTAGAGGAGCAATCAAATCCTTTTTTCACTATGAAAAATCTGTAGACATTGGACACTTTTGTTGAGGTGCCTATGCAACATGGCAGGCTGAGGCTACACCTGTGGTGTTGCCCCTTCCTATATGCTTCCAACAAATATTCTTTAACAACCATAAAGTTTGAAGCCAAAAGGAGCAAAAAAAGCAGTCTCCCACCAAGGACTGTCAGACCTTGGCTTCATGAATACTATGTGAATAGAAGTACCCAAGATAACTGATCTGGTGGCTGCTGTAGGTAATCAACCAATTTATTCATTGCAGGATTTTTTTTTTTTTTTTTTTCCATATAGACAGGCAGCATGCAGTCCTTCTGAATCTCAAATGGTTTGAAATGTTCCTTGTTCTCTCACCATTAAAACCTAGAGAAGATCTGATGACTGAGTTATGGGTGAATGTTGCCCAACAGGTCTCATGATGCAGGAGCCAGGTTTTGGGTGAAGGCTGTGACTGTTGGGCTCAAACGTCCAAGAAATCCTGACAAGATTTTGGAAGGAAATAAAAAAATACCTTTTTTTTTTTTTTTTTTTTTTTTTTTTCCCAATGAATTTGCTGAAGTGACAGATTTGGAGATTTCCAAGTGAGAAAATTTTGTGACACTTGTATATGCATATATGTATATGTGTAAAATAGAGACATTATAGCTTACAGATATAGACAGGTAAAGATTTATACTGGCTACTCATTCTGCTCATTTATGGTTGGTAGCTGTTAGAAATTCCTACTAAAACTAACCAACACAATGGCAGCAAGTGAGGATAATATTAATGTCACCCATTGATCCTTACATTTTTGGCCATTATTTTTTATGAGAGAATTTCATAATCATAAAATTTAACACTGTTTTCCATTACAGATTTCTTCTGCACGACTTGTCAGCTACAATAAATAAGACTTTGGTGGATTAATATCAGTATATTCTTGTGCAGCAACCACATCAAGTCATGTCTGAGCCCAAATTATCTCTACTTTCACTAGAAAAGTGAAATCTAAGCACTATGAAGAGACTTATTAAGAAAAGCAATCAAATAAAATGTATGACTAATTGTGTCATATCCTTACAGTGAGCATCTTTGCTCTAATCATTTGGAAATTAGAAATTGTTCATATTTTTCTGAAATAAAAACATTTTCTTCCTCTTTTATACAGCCATGGGTTAGTTATCACATTCAGCTAGAGTCTAATAGCAATGTAGTACTGAGCAGAATCAATGTCTTGCTGTATATTGTGATTGAACAAGTTAATTGCTCTTTTTAAATGAAATATATTTCTTTACAGTAAATACGTTGGGTAGCAAAGATGATTAAATAGCGACTTTTATAAACATGACTGTGGTTTTCTACTGATTACTTCACATCACCAGTGTGATTTTATTTAAATAAATAAAAATAGTTTTCATTCTCTATTTTTGGGGGAAAAAGGAACATAAAAATTGAGATAAGACTATAACTGAGTTTACAGCAATACACATCATGTATTAAATGTCACCTACATTTTAGGAAGCCATTACTACTCTGTCATTTGGCAATACCCTGTATTCATATGTTCTTATGAATAGGAAGGACCCTATGATTCTGTGATTTTATGACCCTCAAGTAAAGTTTGAGCAATGTATTTTCTTTTGCATGAAAAGGCACCAAATGAAAAGTTTACCAGGCCAGTTAGTTGCTACTGCTACTAAGAGGGTGATAACCCTAAAAATTGTTGAAGATGTGTCTGATGTTTTGCTATTAGAATAAGCCCATGAATGTTATGCTGGAAACAGAAGACCTTTTTTTTTTTTTTTTTTTTTTTTCCCAGACTCTAGTGGTTAAAAGTAATTGTATCTAGATTTCAAACAGCATATCTCATATATTGAGATCTGTATGGTCATATCCATATAGAGACCAGTCATGCTCTTTAAGGCTTAGTCCAGGGTAAAGGGCTTATAATACGTATTGTGCATGCTTAGGTCTTAAATCCTAACAAAATAGACAGCCCAGTTTTACAGTGTTTTGCATGTGGGAAATGAAGCGAAGCAAATGAAGTGACTTGCCCCAGGCTAGGTAAAAGTCAGGAATGGAACACAACTGTCCTGCCTTCAGGCAGTGTTTCTGCCTGCCTTCATAAGGTTATGTTTGATTTGCAGCAACTGGACCTTTGTCTATTTTCATGTCTCTGTGTTGAGGTTTCTTTGTTTTGTTTTGTTAGGTTTTGTTTATTTGTATTTTATTTTTATTTTTGAAGTGGTGGCTATTTGTACTCTTTTGGTTATAAAAAGTGAATTACATTTTTACTGTAGTTATTGATTGCTTTATGTTCATTGTCTTTTTTTTTTTTTTTTTTTTTTTTTTGCAGAGCAACCAGAATATATTAAATGTGTTACTAAGCACTTGCACAATTTTCACCAGCATGTAATAACAATTAGCATAGAAAAAGATAATTTAGACTATAATACTGATGCTGATTATTCTCAGATTTGGAGTTGTGTATATAGTTGAACTTCAAGACTACAGATTCACATCTAAAAAGTACTACTATATATCACCAGAAAACTATGTATTCATAGCTAAATTTAACAGCCAGTATTTTTATTTTATCTACTTTAAGCTACTATTGAAAGTTAATGTAGCTGTCTTTCAGAAGACCCAGGTTATTTGAGTAGTTAATGGAAAGAGATAAGCTTAAAGCCACCTAAAACAGCTTTCATGAATAATTCTCCCTGACCTCAACCCATAGGGGATATAAACATGAGCGTATACAGAATAATATTTGCATGCAGAACTGGTTTGTCCATGAAAATGGATAGCTGTGTCTGTATGCATGAATGCTGTTAGTAAAGTCACTCTTTGCTGAGTTGTAAAGGGCAATGTCTGCAACTTTAAAGGAGATATTTTGAATAATTGATCATCTTAATTATAAGAGGTTGTGAAGTTTAAAACAAGCTACAAATTTTCACAAGGTGTGAGCTTGTGATATGCAACCTAAATTTTCTGTCCTTCAGCTCCTGCTGCCTTGTTGGCTTCACATATCATTGCAAGCTATATTAAGTTTCAGAATACATTATAAAGATAGATACTGGACCTTTCAGTGTGTGGCATAATCAGTTAGTGGATAAATCCTGGAAATCTTTTATTAAACTTTCTAAACTTTAGACGTATAGGAAAATTAATGAGGTCTTTCCTGTCTCCATTATCTGCATTTTGATGGCTTATAAGTATAAAACAAAACAGAGTCATTACAGACATATCCACAAAATCTGGCTGCAGGAGTTACGAGATTCTGTGTTTCAGACTGAGTTGCCCATCAGATGAAACCAGTGGTAATATAATTATCACTGTTGTTTAATATGGATATATATAATAGGCAAAGTACAGTAGGAGTTGAATAAGTTCTGATTAACACTGAAAGAGTAATAGTGGCCTGCAGCAAGAATCAAAGTTATAACGTCTCTCATAGGAAGTGGTGAGCAACTGTTAGATTTAGATGGAAGAAACTGTATCCAGTTCACTTTGCCTGTATATCTGGAAGAGAGATGCTTTCTTGTAAGGTGCTTTAGTTTGGTCTGGCCACTGCCAACCACAATGCTTCCTCCTCAGCCCCAAATAACACCACTTTTAGGTAGTCAGGGTTCAAACAGTGGTTTTATCACCCATACAGCAAGTGAAGAACAAATAGGTGCTAGGCACTGAATGCAGCGTATCCATCTCCATACATTATCTAAACCCTGTAGAACAGCACAAATGTTAGCACATTGTGCATGTCTGTGTGTTTTGGGACCGGGGGGCTTCACTACCCGTGTACTGCCGAAGCTTTACTGCTTATGTATAAAGGCATCAATATAAAACTAATTAGTAAATCAGGAATTCCATGCAGCTCTTCACAACCCAGATGCAATCTGTTCAATAATCTTACTAATATTTTGTGCTGCCTCAGCTAAAGTGTCTTAGCTGAATGGGAGTGCTATGAGTGATGTGTGAGAATTAAACAGGCATCCACAGGAATAGGGAAGAGAGCAGGGTGTATCTGCAGAAAACATCAGTTAGCCATTCCTGGAACACCACGCCCAGTTCTGGTGTCTAACCTTTTAAAAAATTGTAGACATTTCTGAGAAGTTGTATAAAGCTGTCGTATATTCTTGAACATATGTCTCACAAACAGAGATCACGTGAGCTCAGTCTACTTAATCTGCTTCAGAAAAAGACAAGAAGACAATTTACAATTATCTGTAAGTACATATGCAGGGAAAGACCTCTTTTACTCAATGTTTCCACAGTATAAAAATCATAGGCATAACAAAAAACCAGCAGTTGAAAATTGGACTAACTCAGTCTAAGACTTAGTTAACAGAGGCTGGGAGGCATAGTAGGGGGCTTCCTGAGGAGGCAGCTGGTGCCTCTGCATCTGCCAAAATCTGGCATCTACTATATAAATAAAGCTAGTTCACATATGTTGAGCAGGCTCATACAGTCATTTCACCACAGCCAGTATAACTACATTGAAAAAAAAAAAAAAAAAAAGGAAGAAGGAAGAAGAAGAAAAGTTTTAATGCCTAAGCAAAAAACAGGAAGCAAATCAACTTCTCAAAACCAGAGGGTTCATTTGTCCTAGTAGGAGTCATCAATGGGATTCTTTGTCCCTTAACCTATATGTTCCTACCATGCTCTTGGAGGTACCTCAGTGGCTCAAAAAGCATTATAACTTCCACATGGATGTGATAAGATTTAGATCACTAAGTTTTTTAAAGACCTTGTGAAGCCTAATTTTTGCTGCTATAGGCTTCGATTCTGGCTTTCTGGAGGCCCAGTTCTCCAAAGGTCAATAACAGCACAAGTCACTGCCTTCCTTTGGGCATCACTGCATGACCATCTTTGTTTAAAACAATCCTGTCCCTGAGGGAACTAGTGCCAAAAGAACAAGGAGAAGGATTTCTCTTTGATGAGTTCTTCCAGATGTGCTAGGAAAAAAAAAAATAATAAAAAAAAAATCTACTGAATAGACTTGGGACAAAAATAGTGAAGGAACTTGTGGATATGTTAGAAATGATTTAGAAATTTCCATGGCTTTATTAACAGGACTGGAGAAAACTCATTGTTCCTATAAAACCAGTCTAAAATTCTAATCTTTTCTCCTACCATTTGTGCCCTTCACCAATAGAGAGAGGTTGTCAACTTCCAGCTGGGAATACTGGTAAAAACGGGATTATCAGAGTAATAAGAAAATAATGGCAGGAATGTGCAGCAGGTGCTGTATCGTCACTGAGGGAACAATAGCCTGTGGCATAATTTAGACCTCATACAATGACTGCAATAATCATTTCCTCAGTTCCAGAGGTTGGTCAAAACAATTTTTAAAATGAATGATTTATTGCTGGTTCCTTGTTAGCCTTGTCTCTCTCTTCCTATAAGAATACAGAAAGAAATCTGGCCAAAAAAACAAACAAACAAAAAAAAACACCCCAGTTAGATAGTACAACCACATGTTGGAAGACTGTGATTGTTTCAGAGAAATGATGAACTAAGAATTTTCTTAGGGAATATAACATTAAGGAGGAAGGGAGTTGTCATAACAAAATATATATCACTGTATTTTTTTCCAGTAAATGCATATTATAATGGAGTTATTAAAAATAAATTTTAAAAAGTTAGAGAGTTAAAACATTATGCTTTGTTTCTTTGTTTGTTTGTTTCCAGTGAAGGTGGCATGAACTCTAGATGAACTCTAGGTGGAGAAGAAGCTATTGCCCAAAGTACTACATACATTACATTAATTTAATATCTGTATATTTTGTATATGGATTTATTAGCAGCATGTTTAGATACAACTTTTAAAAATACCAACTATGAAGCTGTTTGAACAAACCTCTGTGAGAAATAATAATAATGATAATTTAAAAAGCTCCAAGGAACTGAATATAACAGAATCAGAATTGCACAATCACAGAATGGTTAAGGTTGGCGAGGACATCTGGAGGCGATCTGGTCTAGCGCCCCCTGCTCAAGCAGGAACACCCAGAGCAAGGTGGCCAAGACCATGTCCAGCTGCCTTCTGAAGATCTCCAAGGAGAGAGACTGCACAACCACTCTGGGCAACCTATGTCAGTGCTCCATCACCCACATAGCACAGAAGTGCTTCCTGATGTTCAGCCAGACCCTTCAGTTTGTGCCTGTTGCCTCTTATCCTGGATCTGGGAACCACTGAAAATAGCATGGCTCCATCTTCATTACATCCTCCTTTCAGGTATTTACAGACACTGATAAGATCCCCCCCGAGCCTCCTCTTCTCCAGGCTGAGCAGTCCCAGCTTCCTCAGCCTCTCCTCACAGTCACACATTATCACCTGTTGAAGCCCTCTGTTGGACTCTTTCTAATATGTCCCATGTCTCTTTTGTACTGGGGGACCAAAACTGGACACAGTGTTCCAGGTGCAGCTTCACCAGTGCTGAGAGGGCATACCATTACTTGGAGTACGAGCAAAATGATTGGCTTAGGGAG
>NC_048896.1:91976319-91983819 GCF_011077185.1 Oxyura jamaicensis | reverse complement strand
AAGTAATTCAATAGGAGTGAGCATACTTAAATGGGGTGATTAACTTTCTTCACCAATTTCTTCCATTTTTTCTGCTTTCCACAGTAGTGTCTGTCTGCATAAACCCTTGGATTAAAACTCAAGTGTTGGTAACATGAATAAAGTACCTCATTTGTAGTTCATTTATTCTCCTTCTCAGGAAAAATTGTACATGTATTGTGGAGTGTTTTGTTTCCTAAAGTTTTAAGATATTTCTTAAGATATTTCTTTCCATTTACTTTTTTTTTTTTTTTTTTTTTTTTTTTTTTTTTCTAGAAGATATTTAATCTGCTGTGTTGGTGAAAGCAGACAGAGGTGTGAGCTTGATATAAAGTGCAAGGTGATAATGACTTTGATGGCCCTTAGTTTGCAGAGAAAGCTCTGTCTCCTGTCTAAATAAAGGTTATTGATGTGAGAGAAAAATTCTTTTCATTATAAGAGCATAGTTATGGATCACAGTTCTCCTTCTATAGCTTTAGGTGTTAATTTTGTTATTGTAGATCCAACCCACTCATACCACAATAATATTTCTCAATTTTTCATTGTAAGCCAGCAAAGAACAGAAAAGGAAGCTGATTTTCTCATTATGAGAATTTAAATGTTTCAGAGCAAAAGAAGGACAATTACAGCCTGGAGCTGTTCAAAATGTTGATGACAGAATTTCTTCATGAGCAGTGGCCATGGAGCAGTGGTAAAGGCTTATATATACCCAAGAACTACACAGGCCCTCCTGTTAAGAGGTACTGAGATCTAAAGTTCTGC
Source organism: Oxyura jamaicensis (assembly GCF_011077185.1). Taxonomy (NCBI): domain Eukaryota; kingdom Metazoa; phylum Chordata; class Aves; order Anseriformes; family Anatidae; genus Oxyura; species Oxyura jamaicensis. The sequence goes on along the minus strand of NC_048896.1, from coordinate 91,983,039 downwards.
AGAGGAGAGTGCCCTGCTGGAATTCAGCTCCAAATTAATGATGCCAAAATTTAAATACCCACATGCAAATGTCTGCAGGCATTCTAAGCTCTTCTTTATAGTCCAGGGAGATCCAATCAATACAGTCAGTAGCTTATTGAATGCTATTCAGCTTATCCGAAGCAAGTTATCAGAATTCAGTCATTTGAATTACTTTCCCTATTACGCTCACGATATTGCCTAGATCTCATTCAGCTTTGGCCCCTAAACTGTTTCTGCTAAAACAGAGCTGTCTTTTTTCCAGTTCACGTAACTGAAATAAAGGGAAGGCTGCACCACCATCTGCCAAATTGTGGATGCCCAACTTTTTAGGATAGTATTGTAATCTTTTTATTATTATTATTTTTATTTATTTTCAGTACAGTATAGCTCCTGAGTACTCTGCCTAAGAACTGCACCCAGCTTTCAGCTCATAAAAAACTATTTGGCTCATCGCAAAAGAAATTACAGTAAGAAAATAAAATTCATTTTGTGTGGACAGTCAGAGAACTGGGCAGTAACCTAGACATTTATGTTACTTGACTATGATAGGATAGAGGCACACAATGGCTTTTCAGGAAAACAAACAAAGGGAAAATTATTATTCATATTTCCATGAATGTTAAATTATTTTGCTTTATCTCCTGTCTTCTGTCTTTCTTCATCTGTATCTACAGTTTACTTTGTCCCACACTGTGTTCAAGAATACATAATTTGTACAGCAATCTTTTATCTCTAAGGACAGACTCAAAAAAGGCTTTTTGCCATTGTTGCATTTCTTACAAAATGTACACTGAATTCCTGAATATGGCCTTTCTGAAAAGTATCATGCCTTCATAAAAAATGAGAATAGAAGGAACAGACTGTTTTTTCATCTTTGGCAGTTATCGTTTCCTCTTGCACTCTCTATTGAAAGCAAAAGCAGCTTTCTGTACAATTTTGTGGGTTGTTTTTTGTTTGTTTGTTTTTGGTTTTGGCAATTTTTTCTCATGGAAAACAATTCAGTAAAAGTTGTAGCCAGAGTTGCTTGATGCAGCTGTAGGTAGAATGCCTATTTTCTCTGAACCACATACAAACAGAAGATGACAGTTCAGTTGCTGTCAGAAGCCTGGGTTCAATCTCCCTATTTAGCAAGGTTTCTTGATTGAGCTGAATTACTAAACCAGAAACAGAGGTTTTCTCACACTCTTCTTCATCTGCAGAGTTTTTTAGTTTTCAAATTCCAGTCTCCACATAAGCACTCTTGCGAAAAGACTTGTGCCATTTTCATAGTTCACTTTGAACTAAAAGGAAAGAATTTTGAAATTCCCTCTCTTGGGAAATTTCATTAAAAAAAAAAAAAAAAGCAAACAAACAAAACAACATACAAATTTAAAATATTAATACATTATAATTCCATTTTGTAATGTAAATGGAATTTACATTTCCAAACTGTTTGTTGGAAATATAAACATATATAAACTATATAAAAATAGTCGGAAACTATTTCCAAACTGTTCTACTGACAACTGTATTAGCTGAATGCTTCATGATCTTTAACAAATTTTATCCTTACATGATCTTTTTGAAGTGAAATACTCAAAACTAATTTTTCTGTTGGACCACTACATGAGATAGATCAAATGTTTTACTTGACATCACACAAACTGTGAACTAAAAATGATCCAGTTCTTGTGAGTCCTTGAATGTCGCTGTCCAATTGTGGATCCTTCCCCTTTATACGTTCCTGGAAACAATATTCTCAACACTCAGACAGAATCAAGAGATGAGAGAAGAGAAGAGATGAACTGGTTTCAAGAAGGTCAAGCTAGGTTAAATGCTCGGTCTACATGCTTTGATTGAGTTCTTTAAAGAACTGTGCTGTTGGAAGCAGTGTGGTAACATCAATGTAGCTTTTTGTCTACTTTCCAAGGACTAGTCATTTGTCAATCACCTTTTAATCTTTTTCATTTTTTTTTTCCTTCTTATTTCTCTCTCTCTCTCTCTCTTTTTTTTTTTTTTTTCCCTCTTTTTTTTCTTTCTGTCCCTCTCTCTTTCTCTTTTGTCTCTCTTCTTTTTCTTCTCATTTCCAGTCTTGCAGAAGAACTTGCTAGGAAACAGAGAGATAAAGTTCCACCAGTAGAGAAGAAGCAGTTTTCTGTGGACAAAGTCACTACTAATATGAGATGTCAAAAAGCAGATATTGGTTGCTTCAGGCTGCCTAATGATATTCTTTTAATCTTTGACAATGCATGGTGGTACTGGGTAAACTGTGTGCATGCAGATATATTTAATGAAGACTTGAAGTTGGTAACAATATCATTGCAAAATTCATATTTTCCTGAATAAACTGCACTATAATAGTCTTACCCTATGCACAAGATTTTCAACAGGGCTTCAGTCATCTAATTCAGAGCTGATGAAGCCTAAAGAAGCATAAATATTGTAAAATTGTTTTAAAAAGACCATGGAAGATCGCATGCTTCATAACTGTCCTTTGTTTGTATGTAGACTTAGCAGTGCAAACACCAGTGCTGTACCATTAGAGCTACTACTATACATTTATAAACGTACCTCAGGAAACACTGTAGGAAAACAGACATTTGATCATTAGTGACTGATTTAGACCCAGAAAGGACTGTCAGAAAGAAGCCTGAGTGTTTGGGAACCCAAAAGGCTCATTATCTGCACTAAAGTAATTATTTACAAAACAAACAAACAACAACAACAACAACAACAACAAAAACTGAAAAAAACTACCCAACCTACCAAATAAGGTGTTTAAAAGGAGGAAGTAAAAAAACAAAACAAACAAACCAAAAAAAAAAACACCACCACCAACAACAAAAAACACAAAAAACGTGCTGCACATATGCAATGCATACGAGGCTGTGCTGCAGTGAGGGTTGCCATGGAGACTGCTGGATAGCAGTAAAATTGCAGGAGGATCTGAAGGCGAGGTGACGAGAGCATCCCATACGAACCCTCAGCTGCCACTGAAGTTGAGGCAAGTCAGGATCTGTCCCTGTTTATTGCCAAAGCAGTCTAGCACCTGGCAAGAAGAGACTTAGATGAGCAGCAGGAGTTAGTGGCATAGGAGCTACTAGGAGCTGTTACCTTCATAGGAACTGTTCCCCAAGAAGCTACCAACCCTGAAAGAAAATGATTTAATTAGTTTAGCAAGAATGCTGCCTGTGCAACAGCTCTCCCTCTTCAGAGTGAGAAGTAAACTACTTAGTCTTTTTAAAAAATATCTTAGATGAACTGGCTGGTGAATCATTAGGCCTATCTCCTCCTATTCCCAACTTTCATAAAACGTTCCCTTTCCACAGTGAGGCATATTAAATGAGTAGCTGCTTCCTTTCTTATAGTTACTCCTTACTCCAGTTACAGCTAATAAAAAGGGGAGGTTTATTCTTCTGTGCAGTTGAGTACGGATATGACAGATCCATCCTGTGTTCCACACAACCATCCTAAAAAGCACACTGGTGCTCTCATGTTACAAGTACTTATAGGTTGTCACAGTGGGTTTAACCATCCATCTCAAAGTACACAGCCGAAATCTTGGATCTCATGAAATTACTTGGGAACCTTTCAGAGTGCAGTAAGCCGAAGTTGCTTTCATAAAATATGAACTATAATAGGAGGAGATACTCTCTTCATGGTTGTCAGTCCTCACTGAGACTTTTAGGACTGAAGCTGCTTAACCACATGCTTTCTTTCCTGATGTGCATTCATTTCCAACCTGACTCACCATCACTCACCCACCCTGGGCCCATGCAAGAAGCCCACTGACCAAACTAGCTTTGAAGGGCCAGATTGCAGGAATCAGATATCTGTGAGGATTTCTTCTTTTCTTCTTTCTAAGTCAAATGTCTTTTCCTCTGATTAGGTCAATGGGAAGGAGTGTTTTTTTTTTTTTTTTTTTTTTTTTTTTTTTTATCTATATCTATCTATATCTATATCTATATATCTATATCTATATCTATATATATTGAAGGTAATCAAATATAATGGATCTTTGTGCATAATTATCCCAGTCATGCAGTGCTCTGTATTTCCTGGCATGAATGGTCTTCCGTTCTGACCTCAGATCACCTAACCATTACATAATTATTGCCATGCTTAGATGTTGTGAAAATCAAGAGCTTTGAATCTTAAATCCTGCAAAACTAGCTAGACTCAGAATCTTGACAGTACACTGTGAAGAAACACATATTTTTAAATAAGTGAATAATTTAGGATTTGGAAAATTCACACATTTCCTATTCATCAGCTTGTCATTCCTGTGTCAGCCTTTGACAAATTTTGCTTGCATCCGACTACTGTATCATCACTGAAAGTTAAAAATAAGTACACAAGAAGTGTGATCACTTCTTCACCTTGATAATAATCAACTGCCCCACCTGGTGGGGATCTCAATCCATGCACATATCACTATTCAAATTGTTGGGTTTGGTACCTTGCTTTGATTGTTTCACTTCCTCCATCATGTGTGGCTTGACCCTTAGCATATTTGAAGCAAACTTTCTGTGCTTGCCTTTAAAAAGTCATTTATTTTACCTTATTTCTGTAAGGTTTGTGATTTCAACAAGCAATCAGCCCTTGACTTTGCACTCATATTGATCATCTGCTTTCCCTTCAACGATTCCACACTTTCTGAATATCTTTACAATCTCTGCTGAAAAAGTCAGTCTGAATGTTTGAGAAGCAGTTATATCAATGATTTTAAATCTTTCCTTAAAAACTGCCTTATATCAGACTGCTCATCCCTACTGTTTTGTACTGGCTACAGGGAAAGATTTTTACTCTACTTCCTCAATTTCTTTCTAAATCCAGCATTTCTTGTGTCTTTGTGGTGGATAGCTCACCAGATAATCCTTGTTGATCTAAAAACTATGAACACTGAAGACACAGAATATGTTTTTTTCTCCCTTGTAAATTCATTGTGACCATTGATTACAACTCTTCAGGCTACATGAGCAATCAAGGCTTGCACAATGCAATTAAAACTAATATCAATAACAACACCGATATAATGATTCTCTAACAGAAATCCCCATTTGTTTTGGTAGAGGACTTGTTAGATATTTAAATCTCAGCTGCTTCAAGTAGTAGAATAGCTACACGAGGGAATAATGTATTCGCTGGTGAATAGACTGTCACTTGCTATATATACTTTTATTCCTTTCTATGATCTATGAAACTGTAGTACCACTCCTTACAGTTCCACAACCATTTTAATATAAAGCCTGAGTAGCAAGCAGTATGAGTATTAGCATCTGTCCTCCGGGGGTCCAGCAACACAGGTGTGTAAGTGACTTGCTGCAAGAGAGAATGTGCTCTTGAGTTTCAGTCTAGCAACCTCTACTTGAGTAGCTGCACTGCTAGGAATCGTCATGGGAACCTGTGATGTGATCAGCAGGGTATGACAGAAAATGGCAACTGGAAAAAGAAAAGAAGAAATGGACTAAAGCAAGCTGGGAACTGCCATCGAAAGCATCCTGACAGTAAAGGAATCTGTCATAGAATCCCCTATTGAAGCAGGGGGACATAATACAGACAGGTTTTGGTTATTTGCTTGAGACAATAAATAAAGAAAAAGATTGGTACATAAGTAAAAGCACTGGGGAAGCTTTCTAAAGATGTGTGGATCAAAAATCACTTCAGTAACAGAGTCACATTCAGATCCATGGGACATATTTGTCAAAGAACAAAAGATTGCTGTTCATTTCATGTGAGAAAATAAGTGTATCCTTCTGTAAGTTAAGCAAATGCAAAACGATTGTAGCTTCCAGAAAGCTGAAGCCAGATCAGTGACAACAGCCAGATGGTCACTTGAGATGCAGGCAAATACCTTGGGCAAAAACCTCGGGCAAATACCTCAAGTAAATACCTTGTGTTACATGTCAGTTATTATTGTTGGAGCACATATTAAGTTTTCTTTAATTTGTCTATACGAAATAACATACTTTTATATTATTTTTGTTTTATTTTTCTTTTTGAGGTGGAAGAAAACTGAGACAGCAACATATATAAAGATCTTTAGACATCAAAAAATTAAAAAGTGTCTGTTCAACACAGGCATGAGCATGAGTTAGCACAACATGGCACTCACTTTCTTAGGCTTATCTTCAGCTGCTCCAGGGCACTGCCAGCCTGCCTGCTGAAATTCAAAAGTGCAGCATACAGAAAAGAGAATCACAACATTTCCCCTACAACTTTCATCCCCTACATGTTCCACAGAGTTCAAATGGAAAAAGAGACAGGAGTGGCATATCACAGAAGAAGGAGAATTCCCAAAGTAATGGTATTATCATACCATGGAAATCACTAGAATGATTCTGGTAGTTCATGTGCAGAACTTGCTGTCTGAAGTATTAAGGACATGTCTAAAACAGAATGCTGCATCTTCAGTAGAATATACACGTACCTGAGTTAGTTTTAAATTGACATTGATCACAAGTTAACTGTGACAGCAAGGAGATCATGGAGCTACAAAGCTCCCTGAAAAATAAAGCAAGCTATACTCTTGCTCCTCTATACTCTTACAGCTTTATGAATGTGAACATCTGAAATGTATAATATGCACACCTCATAAGTGTTTGTCTTCCACAAAAATACAATGTGTGCACTCAAGGCATGCATTACAAATAGTGAAACAACTTTGTCATAAAATAATCAGATTACAACACAAATTAATTTAGAATAATACAACCTTCG
>NC_048896.1:91949032-91976219 GCF_011077185.1 Oxyura jamaicensis | reverse complement strand
CCCAGATAAAAAGACATAATATTTTCCCCATTACTTTCACACGTAAGGTACTCCATATCTTTCTTCACGGAGAGAAAACTACAGAGAAAATAGCACTTGTAGCCCTGCAGAGAAAAGAGGGTGGTAACAGCCAAAGTTGAGATCCCTGACTGTTCATAGAACTACCTACATTTTTAGACGTTCTCTGTGTTTTGTGCTGATCCTTCCTCCTTTGTTCCTCCCATTATTTTTATCTTGGGATCATTCTTTTCAAGCATTCCATGTCCTACCTTTGTACCCTTTACACTATTTCTACTTTGTATTCTACTTCCATCCTCTCCCCATTTTCTCCTGCCACCAAACAGGATGTTAGTTGTCACCAAACAGTGACAGTTAACTTTACTTGCTTTATCACCCCATGCTTGCCTTGCCTCAGTCTGTAAGTTCTCTTGGGAAGAGATTATTTTACTTTGCAATGCAACGTATAGGCCCATTCTACCCCTTTGGCATGATGCTAATAAAGAAGATTCATATGACAGAGAATTAATCTCAGTATATATTACTAATATGAATTAACATTAGTTGTAATAAAAATTTTGAAATCGGAAAATACAAATTAGTAGTGCTGTTGGTTATAGATCTGAAATAGTATTGGAACAAGAGGTTCCAGTGTGTCATGTTGTCTTGTACTAGCACATTTCTGCTATTGGCAGCCTCCAGCATACACTAAATCAATATCTCCTATCAACTGTGCAATACATTTATGTCCACAGCAGACATTGCTCCCTTAGTCACTTTATCACTCTCCTCCCCACTCTTGACCCCATTGCTCCTCTGACCTTTTCCTACCTGTCCAACTCTTTTGCAGATTCCTTTTCCTGAGTGAGGCATGGTATATGTCTGTTCTGCATTTAAACATATTTGTTTCAGAAACTAACTGTATTTGTTATTGATTTATTCCAACTTCCCTTCCTTCCCAGCCCTTTCACCTAAATGCTAAGCAGAGTAGAAGTTAGAACATATGGTTCTGTGTCCTTTTGGTTAGCAGAGACATGAGCTTTGCAACACGAACCTTTTCATACATTGGATCTATTGATATACCAAAAGTCCTTTATAATCCTAATAAAAAACTCTACCCACAGTAAATCATATATATATGTTTATATATATATATTCATTCAGAATATACCTAGTTATATTCTCATTTTATCAATCAAGGTGGCAGTTCAGGTATCATAGGAGTCAGCTGGACTTTGGCTTGAATACAGCTTTGGTGTATGAATTGAAATTCCTTTTTAACAAGAAGCAGATAATCCTCCGCTGACTGCAGATGTTACAAACCTGAACAGGGAAAAGGTTTTGTTTGCAACTAGAATATCAGTTTTTCAATTTCACCTCATCTCAATAATTTTCTAGTTTGGCTCAAAATTTGTTAATGAATTTTTGAAAACAAAATCAATTACTACAAACTACTCTCTCTTCTCTCTCTCTCTCTTTTTCTCTCTTTTTTTTTTTTTTTTTTTTTTTCTTCAGCTGCTAAGCTAAAATGCATAGGTGTGAAGGCAGAATGATAATGGTGCCAATTATTTTTAAACTGTTGTTCTTTATATAGTGAGTCAGCAGTGTCCATTGCATTCAGTGGTATGATACCCAGATCAAAGGAAGTACTAATCAAACAAATGAATTTCTTCAGGTAGAGTGACAGGACGTTGAGAATGTATAAATATAAAGGCAAAGAGCCAGAACAACTTTTTGCTGTGTGAGACATAGAGCATAGAGCATAGTCAAAGCACAAGCTGTTCTGATACTGTTTATATTAGCTGTTTAGATTCCCAAACTGATTTAATTTTAATTTAATTTATAATATTTAAGCCAAAATGATTTAATTTTAATTTAATTTATAATATTTAAGCTTTGTGCTTTTGGTCCTTGGAATTATGATGTGCAAAATTTTCACTTGGAGCTTTTTCTGTAGATGGACATTAGAGTGAAGTAAGGATATCCCAGGTTTAGCAATAGGAGCATATAAAACTGACCACTAAGCCACTGTAGTTCCCTCCATGGCATTCCACCATGTACATCTCAGTTTAACTTCAAAGTAAAGACCCACTATTTTGTCTTTTAGGTTAATAATACCCAAGAAGATGGCTTGCCAAGTATGCCTCACAGACAGGTATTTTCTGAAAGCTTTTCATTAAAAGATAATGGGAAAAAATCTCTTTTCAGTCATATTAAGGTACAAACAGCCACATACCTCATATATATGTTAAAAAAACAGAGCAAACTTGGCCCATTATCTTTAGGATTAATGCCTAAATGACATGCCTACAATAGATCTGACAGCTCTCCCTGCTAATGTAATTGTATTGCATTGTATTATGAATATTATTAATTAACATTCCATTTTCAGGTGATCTAATCAGTTAAATCATGCCTTTGAAAAATGTAATATCGCCCTACTTCAAATGAGATACTTAAGCTGACTTGAGGAATCTATTTCTGTTCTTTTTCACTCCAATATTCCTATTTCTAACTTTGTTGCTTCAACATTTGGCAGGGAACACTTACAACTGCATGAGGCATCCCGTGATCAATATCCATGAGCTAAAAATGCTGGTAGAAGCCAGTGTGAAAACTGCAGGGTTTCCTCTGAAAGTACTTGCTCTCTGTTTTATCTCCCTCTAAAGCAACATCTTTGACAAGCAGAAGAAAAAAAATCAACAAATCAACAGTTTCACTAAAATGCATTCATGTCAGCATTAAGTGAGTTCTCATAAATTTTGATGGGACATGTATGTAGATGTGAATCAGGAAATAAAATGAATGGAAAGTGCAACATAATCCATTTAGGAGAAGTTCTTCATTTATGCAAGAATAATAAAGAGCTTCAAATTCATGATTAATCATAAAAAGTATGAGAGACCTTTCCTACTCCTTTGCCAGTATTTCCCCACTTCTTGTTTCGTGTTAAGCTATAATTTGTTGATTAAATTAACATTTTCTATAGGCATGTTCATGGAATGAACAGCAAGGGTTATTATGGTCTTAAAGCAGTTTCCTTGGCATTTTACAAGGCAAGCATAAATTGCATTTCGTATTTCAGAGTTTCCACTTCCCTTGAGGGCCTTCAATGAGAAAAGTGCTAACTTAAGCAAAAGAAAATGAAATGCCTGCATTTCTGGTGCATTATTGCAAGAGGAAAGTAACTATGGGTGGAAGGAATATTTGGAAAAATCAGCATGGACACTTTCACCCCAGTTATTTGTCCTAGGGCTTTGTAGTTTCTGTGATAAGTATAGAAACTTTGCAATTGATTTGCTAAGTTATTTTTCTGGATGCCATACTCATTTAAAAAGTGGAAGCTGAATCAAGTAAGATTAAGGTTAAAGAAAAAAAAATACATAAAACCCATCCATCTAGGGTAGGAATTTATCAGAGCCCAGATATTTTCACACAGTTGGAACTAATCAACAGCACATTAGATTATCAGCTAAGTATTACAATGTCATTCCTAGATCATTATCTATGTAAATATTCATATACAGAAAGCAAAGCTGCATAATCCAAATTGTTTGCTTACCAGAAAAATAGGGAGAAGGCATGATCAATGAAAAAGGAGAGTCATAATTATGTGTGGGATATGTAAATGCTGATCAGAAACTTTGCATTTTAGACACAGATATCTTAATGGCTTAATCACTTAATAGTTAAAATATATTTTATACTTCCATCATGGAGAAAGCAGTGTGTGTATGAGGACACAACTATAGGCATTTCAATGTTCCCTGTTACGAGCATGCAGGGCATGCTTATGCTACACAATAAATTAAAAGTTAAGGACCCTGAAGCTACAGATGAAGTTTGGCTGACAATGTACAATACAATATCATGAGGAGATACTTATCAATATCCCACAGCACTTAACGCCGACCTGTGTTTGAGGTAACAAGTGCCATTTCTCAGTATCTATTAAAATAACGCCAACAGCATGAGGATGTAGCTGTATTTCTACATCAACCCATAAGCATTTTCTTGGCTACCTCTGCCTCATTTTCTATAGTATGTGGTAGATACAGCTATAACTACTTGTCTTACTTGGTATCACATATTTGTATCACATATTTGTTTGCAAGTGAATTTATCATGCTTCTTGAGTGTATCTGTCCTCTATGTGGAGCACATCTGAGATCATCTTTAAGGGCTGGATTTGCCATGCATGCAGACAGATGATTTGCAGCAGCAAACCTAGATTTGGAAGAGGGCCCTGATGATTTATCCATGAGGCTAAGTAAGATTGCAAGCTTAAATCCACTTCAACAGCTTGCTTGTTTCCACTGTGGGATAAACATCAGCACAGCAGAAAAACGAAGTACTCCCAGACCAAGCTGGTCTCATCTCAGAACAGTCAGTTACTATTGCACTTCCATTGCACTGGTTACTATTACACTTCCAGAACATGATACCTTCCAGAATGCAAGTGGCATTTATAGGCACTTTGAGTATCTTCTTCCAAAAAGAGAGGGAGATGTGTCTAGTGGGGCAAAGATTTACCTTGCATAACCTAGTGAATTTTCAAGTCTAATATAACAACTAAGATACACTGTGTACACAATTCTGTCAGGCTGATGAGAGTCAGAACTGTTCTGGAAAACAAAATGAAAATCAAAACTATGTTGAAAGAGAAGGGAAGGTAGACTTTTTCCCCAAAGGGACAAATCTTACATTAGCAGTCTCTCTAAAGGTTGAGAATACCATACCAGATATATACACAGCTAGTTTTGATGCAATAGGTTTCTCCTTTCAGACTCCTGATGTATTCTTAAGCTGAAGAAAACAAGAAAATCTTGAAGAAAGCAAGGAGACTGGCAACCTTAAACGAGCAGAAGCAAGGGAAGTAAGGGATGAAAGCTTAAATAAATAAATAAATAAATAAAAAGGAAGGAAGATTCTAGACTGACCTATGGTAAAATTTTGCTCATTTAGAGTCATTAACATATTAAAAATAACACCCATAAAATGTTAATGCATGCAAATTGGGGATTTGGTACACCCCCCTACACACACATACCTCTGTAATGCACAGACTCGTTAGGGATAACTTAGGCAAGGTAAAACTACAAATCACAAGTAGCCAGAGAGATAGTTTCACAAGTTAGCTGTGTATAAATAATGGTGGTTCAAGTCATAGGTGTGCTTGCTTTGCAAAAGATTGCTAAGCACCTGACTCTTAAGAGTTTTGGTTAATCATTTGATTAAAATACCTTTTGTGTGTATCCTGGTTATGTGCACTTTTTAGTGAAATGCACCAGGCACAAACCTATGGATAATACTGGAATGTACCTTTCTAACTTAGTTGTTCTTAATTTCTTTTAGCTTCATCGGACCAAATTCCAATTACCTGTAGAGGGAAGGTGGGATGGTAGGCTAAGAGCATTTACAGCAAAAGACTTTAAATCTTTCTGGTCCTAACATCTGCACCAGTTCAATTCCTACAAAATATTACTACTGATGCTTTCTCTTTTAAGGTAAACAAATTTGACATGCAATGACTTGGATTAGTGGTGGCAAGTTCTTAATGCTTACGAATGCCATGTTACTATACCAAGTGGATGTAACTGGGGAGCTTCAGATTGATCAGATTGATCTTTTTTTAGAGATAGAGAATAGTTTTATGATGTCAATTTTGATCTTGTCTAAGACAATTAGTTGTAAATCTAGGAAAAACAAACAAACAAACAAAAAAACTTTCACTTAGTGACTGCTTGAATGAGTGAAATAAAAAAATAGCAATAACAACTATTAAAATTAATAAATAAAAGCAAGAGAAATTTTATCACTAAGTTGATGACAAATACTCACTCCCCCTCATCAACATTCAAATCCTTAATCTCAAAATGGAACAGGACATTTTTTTTTTTTTTAATAATTTCATTAGATGATATACCAAGTTATATATCATAGATGAAAACCAAGTTGTTTCCTCCAGGCCTGTCCATCAGAAAGGCCCAACTATTGAAGAATTATCAGGCCTCATTGTTTATTCACTAGGAGTTACAACTGATTTATATCAATGCATATGTGAGAAACATCAAAACTGTCAGATGAACTTTCCCATTATATTAGCAACAAAATCATTTGTGTAATGTTCTCCACTTTTCAACTTCAGTAGCTATTTCAAATAGTATAATTTTGATAAGTGGTGACTAAGAGAACATCACAGTCTGCAAAGGGCGTTAGGACAGAGGTGCACCCCTTTTATAACTAAAAGTAAGAGAATTAAATTAAAACTAGAAATATCAGTGGCCTGATCCTTTAAACACCCACCAGCTGATATCACACTTCCTATTTTGAGAGCCCCTAATTAGTTCCTATCTTTGTTTTTTGATAACACTCAGTTATTTATAGAGTACCATCTCTTCTTTGCTCACTGCTAAGCAAAGCAATGTTAATGGACTAGTTTCAATAGCAAATGTGACTCAGTACTACGTGTTTACAGAAGTAAGTTATTAGGCTATTTAACAGCTTAATAGGAACTGACTTTGAAATGTGTCATTTTGCATATTAATCCTCCAAGAGAAGTGTGAAAGCCCTAGAACTGAGGCTTTTTGAAAGGACTCGCAGTGGAAAAAGCTTGGTGCAGTTGTTTTAAAAAGCCTTTAATTTGAATACTTTTCTGTACATCCCACAGGCCATTTGCAGACCGCTAGCACCAATCATCCAATTTCCAGTGCATTATTATAGGCTTTTTCCTGAGTGCAACTTGGGAACAGGTAGCTGATTACATGAATTTTTCAGGCATTGGCAAGAGACCATTTTGTACCACCAGCTTTCTGAACTGCCCGTAAGGTGATAGATACTTATGTGGAAATGACCCAGTGGAAATGACTGACAACTTCTTTCAGGTCCCTGAAAAAGATGGCATTTAAGCATGCATGGTCAACTTTACTGGTTATGTGCAATGGAAACTTTTTTTGAGGGTTGCCATGGCATCTTCTTAAACCATTAGGATGTATAAGACCTTCTTTGCCAGATGTAAGGAAAACATTGGTCAGACAGAAGCACATCAGCTCTTGCCAAATCACATCTTATCATCTTCATTTTACTGTGAAAACAGCAGATCGGAAAATTAATACAAGTTACACAAATTGGAGACCGGATATTAAAAAAAGGTATCTGTATTCTAATGAAACCTCAGGTCTTTGATTTAAATCCTTCACAAAATAGATTTATTTTTTTTTTTCTTTATCTGAATGATTGCAACTAAAAATAGAGTGAGATAGGTATACAGTTCTCAGCTGCAGAAAGCTGAGGACTACTCACTTTCTTTTGGGATATGTTTAGTTTCTCTTTTCAGTTGTACTTTGTCTTTCTTTTTCCTCTTTACATGTATTGGCTCCTACCTAAATCCTTCACACTGCATTTAGAACCAAATAAAGCATTAATATGTTCATCTGTGTGAAATGTTCTCTTAACTGTTACCTCCGGCAGTCATTTAGTTGAATATGATAGGGGAAAGCATTGACATTGTTAAGGTTAATGACCCAATGATTAACAATACACATTTTGCAGCTCAGTGCTTCCAGTCATTGTTTCAGAGTAATGTGAACAACTACATGTATATTATGCTACAATATGTGGAATTAAGTCTTTCTTTCTACATAATAGGTGATATAAAAGAAATCACCCCATGCTCAAATTAGTGCTTCTAAAAGATGGACAAAGTTTTACACTTTTCAAAAACATGAGGAACTTCTCCAAGCTCATAGATGATACTATATTAATCCTGATTAGCTCATAAAGTCAGTCAGTTTATAATTTGTATCCCACTACATTTAGCTAAATCATCCACAAATTAAAAAAGATACTTTTTATGCTTGTAATTACATCTAAGTAAAGCTGTAGTGCTATATTGGATCGTCTATCACACAGATCTGATCTGAACTGATGATCAACACGATTGCACTTCTATCCAGAGTACAATACGACTTTTATGCTGCATTTATGCTGACCATGGGAAGACACTTATACTTCTCATAAAGTTAGACCAGTAGGGAAGAGAAATTAGTTTTACATGAAGTCATCCTATTAAAATATACCTTTTCAAAAATTTTGACAACAAAACAAACCAAAACAAAAAAAACACTAGCAATGTGAGTTTGTTATATTTTAGTTTGTGGTTCTGATGGTTTAGACTGGTACTATATATATATGTACTATCCTCTGGAAGTAGGATCCAGCTTTGAGTACTGCATCTGCAATAGGGTTTCTTCTCAAATATCATATTATGTGGATATTTTTGACAGCCAATGCTTGTGTAGTTCACAAGAGTAATTTCATACAGCTGCCATAAGAAAAAAAAATAATAATAATAAAAAATCCTCTGTTAGGAAACAATAGCTTTGAGAGCACTGATATCTGAAAATAGAGTAACTGCAAAAAAATATTATATTGTTTCATCAATGCTATCCTCCCCATTTAAGTATTCCAAAATAATTTACAAATATTTCACATTGTTCCATTTTTGTTATTAATAGCATTGTACGATTTGTACAATGCTAATTCGATTTATTATTAGGATTATAATTTTTTAAGTATTTTACAGGTCTTTCTTATATTAAATTATATTCAGGTTAATATTATGCATAACATAATGAACTAAGAAAGTAAATAGGACAGTAACAAGTTTTACTGTGGAAGAACAGAAATAAAATCATATACTTAGTCATATCTGTCATGAATATATCATAACAGATTAGTGACTACATTTATTTTTACTTATTTATTATCCATTA
The DNA here is from genome assembly GCF_011077185.1 of Oxyura jamaicensis. Lineage (NCBI taxonomy): Eukaryota > Metazoa > Chordata > Aves > Anseriformes > Anatidae > Oxyura > Oxyura jamaicensis. The sequence goes on along the minus strand of NC_048896.1, from coordinate 91,967,448 downwards.
AGATGTTGAGAAATAACTGGGGTGCATCAAACCTGCCATTGCTAGCCAGCTGAGAGAAGAAATTGTCCAGCTGTACTCTGTGCTGGTGCAGCCTCACCTTGGGTGCTCTGTGGAGTTTGGGGAATTGCAGTATAAGAAGGACATAGAACTATTAGCATCCAAAGGAGGGCTACAAAGATGGTGAAAGGTCTAGAGGGCAACACATAAGGGGAGCAGCTAAGGTCCCTCAGTTTGTTCAGCCCAGAGCAGAGCAGGCTGAGGGGAGGCCTCATGGTAGCCTGCAGCTCCCTCGTGAGGGGAGCGGAGGGGCAGGTGCTGAGCTCTGCTCTCTGGGGACAGTGACATGGCCTGAGGGAATGACATGTAGCTGGGACAGGGAAGAGTCAGGCTGGATGTCAGGAAAAGGTTCTTCACCCAGAGTGTGGTTGGGCACTGGGACAGGCTCCCCAGGTTATGGCACTTAGTCTGCCAGAGTAAGGAGTGTTTGGACAATGCTCTCAGACATAGGGTCTGATTTTGGGGTGGTTCTGCGTGGAGCCAGGAGTTGGACTTGATGGTCTTTGTGGGTCTCTTCCAACTCAGGGTATTCTATGATTCTATGAACTTTTAAACACGTCATATTTGGTTTCTAACTGTAGGCAATCACCATCAACAGCAGAATGCATTACAGTACTGCTAAAGGTCAACTGCTCAACATCAGCTGCTGACAGTATATGCTAATCCATGCCAGTCTCTCATATCAAGAGGAGAGAATTTCATGAAGAGATATAGCTCTCTTTTATATGAAACACAGGATAAAAAGCTGCAACTTGAAGGCATGGATCAAAAAAAATTAGAGATGGGAGGGAAATCCTCTCTTCCATGCTTGACAGAAACAGCTGATGCAGCCAAGATAATGACATTAAAACATATCAAAGACATATAGCTGTTAAGCACTATTGCCTTTTGTTTAATTCCCATGATTTCTACTGTGGTTTGGAACAGGACATTTAAAATTCTGTGAGCCAAGTCATTTCTTATCTTTAAAACATTCACAGAAAATTTATACTGCCTATAGAAAAAAATAATAGATTCGGTCCTAACAACCAGTTCTCTGGAAACAGAGACAAGAATGACTTCTACTAATTTATTTGTATGGCAAGGTTTAATAGACAGTATGATTTAAAGAAAAATGAAAGCAGCAATTAACTATGAGTATTTTAGTAGAGTAAGAAAGGAATGAAAGTTAAAATAATTTTGAATACAAAAAATGTATAAAAGTTATGAAAGTTTAAACTGTAAAATATACTGTGGAAAGCTAACAAGTTTCATTTATTAGATTTGGTTTCTCTGGAAGGGTATAGAAGTAGCTTTTTTGAAACTTTCAGTCTTTTTTCAGGTCTCCACAGGCAACCAAAATAGGCTATGAACAATTATGTAATTTATTCTGAGGATTAATGAATTCTTCGTGGTATATGATAGATTGATTATACGGTTTAAAAATTGTCAGATATGAAAAACCCTAAGTGACATTTATTTTGTTTTTGAATAAATTATTTTAAAAATCTTAATATTGGCATTTCAATCTATACAAAAAAAATCTTAATCTAAATTACTTTCCTGTTTATTAAAGTTGGTATTTCTTCTCCATTTAATTGGTTATATAATTGTATAATTAGACATGTTATAGGAGATTTTGCTAGAACATTAAATTACAACAAGAGCAGCAGTTTTCCAGGTTTAATCTATTAGGCAGTGTTTTATAACTTTTTTTTTTTTTTTTTTTTTTTTTTTTACTAATACATATTTGAATTAATGATGTCATCAGCTGAACTGGAAGGCTTTTGAGGAAGGTTTTTTTTTAATTATTTTTTATTTTTATTTTTCCCCCCTCCTGATGCTGCATAACAACTTTTTATTCCTTGTGCCTTTTCTCTGGTGTCTTTTAACTGCTATATTTGCAGAATTGAATGCAAAAATTGCAATATGTTAAAGACTGCAGAATACAAAAAGAGTGGTTTCATTATTTAGTTTTTACTTCTATAAACTTAGGACAAGCCCACAAAAGTCATTCTTTGCTGTTTTTAAAATGATTTCTTAACGACTTTTTACTGGCTCTGTATCTTCTCAGCATTTGTAACACTTTCTGCTCATGAATATGTAACATATTCAATGCATATGCAGATTGCCCCTGTTCTCAGGGCAGGAAATTTTGAGTGCATTTTTAAAGGTTGTATTTTAAGGAAGCTATGAATAGAAGAAATCTCTTGGGTCATCAGGTTCTTTCTAATGTGGACAATCTCATCACCAAGTGCTTTAAACATATCTATGGCTTTCTTAAAGTAATTAAACTAATTAAACTTTTGTATTTCTGCTCCTCTTGTTGGAGAGATGTTCCAGATTCTTATCACCCCAGTGGATAAAAACAGTTCTCTCTTCTGTTTTGTTTCCTTGTATCAGCCTTGTCTTTCTTCTTAAATAGTTTTTTTCCTATTCAGAGGCATTTATGTCACTGCTATTTCTAGACATATCATCATCGATCAACTTACTTGTGTGGAGAAAGTTTTCCTCTAGTGAACTGTCCTTTACATTCCCATGAGAGGCTCAGTGGCTGGTCTCTGGATCACTTTGAGACTGAATTCTTTTAGGGTGGGGACAAGACAGTACTCTAACTGGTCCTTTGTGTGATGTCATTAATACCTGTTTCTAGCAGATATCTTCATTTCTGCAAGGGTCAGGCAGTTTGTAGGACTGACTTACCTTGACCTCTTTTATCAGTCTTCCTGATAATGGTGCAGATACGTTAGGGATGGGATTCAGATGTCTTTTTACAATCTGGTCACTACAGCACAGTACGTAGAGATCTGAACCCTGTCCCTTGCTTCTAGATGACAAAAGTTTTATAAGATTTACTCTGTCCTAAAATCAAGGCATTGTACTTTGTTCTTTTTAATTTTATATCAGTTATTGCTCACCTGTTCTATTGCCCTATCCTTCCAGGTCTTTTAATTTTGATACATATATCAAAATTAAGGGTGTAGGCCTATTGTCTTTTTATATCAAGGCAATAACCTGTATCAAGATTAATAACTAAATAAAATCAATTCCAAGATGTTTCTCTGGAAACTTTGCCATCTTCTAGGCTGTAATGGACTCTTTCAAATTCTTCTTGCATTCATTCCAATAGATAAAATGTATTCCTGTTTTCAGTGAGTTGAAATAATTTTTATGATAATCATGTTTATAATAAACAAGCTTTCTTTTTCATAAAAAACAACCTTGTACCTTTCAAATATTTTCCCCAATATTTACTTATTAAAGCAAATCTTTAAATTAAGGAGAAAACAACAAACACCTTTAAATCAAGATTTATATATCTAAATGATACACTGTAAGCAGAAGTCTTTTCCAGGCTCCAAGTGCAGAATTTATTCTGTTTGGGAGAGTTCTAGTGGGCATGTCTTGAAATTTTAAGGGTGGAAATATTCAAGTCCCAGTGCTCAGAAATATTATCTGTCACCATTTAGTTTACTACTACAGGGGCAGCCTCCAAGTCTGATGAAGTCATTGATAAAATTTTGCCAGACACATTTCTTCAATTAATAGGCATGCCTTAAATAATACAGCACTTTTAATATTATGTTATTGTTCAAGTGACCTTCTCGGACATGGCATAAGTGAGATTACTTTTCACATAAGAAAGTATTAGGAAGACATTATATAATTAGTTTGTTTAATGATATATGTATGTAAATGCAATTAAACTTTACATTAAAAGAAATGTAATCTCAAATGTTCAAGAAACAACAGCACTGTACACTATGGAGATAACTATTCCCTCATGTGCACTTACATTATCAGGCAGGGAAGTATATAATATATCAAACATGATGGCAGGGTACAATACTTGGACTGTAAAGGAAAGTGCTTTCAATAATAATGTCCAACAATAATAATGTTCAATAATAATAATATCAAAACTTTTGATGGATCTTATGCTAGATTTTTTTTTTCTTTTTTTGTAAAAATTCAATAAAGCCCTGCTTATTACTTAGCAGGTTTAATAGTAACCTCTGCATGTCTCATTTTCATATTTAATATTTCATTTAATATTTTTAATTATTTTGAAAGAATATAAATATCCAACAACTCATAATATTCACACCAAATCAGTGTTTCATAGAAGAAATATTCATAGATAAATAAATAATCAGCAAATCTGTGTTAACTGTTGCCTCAATAATGGTCTACGTGTGCAGTCTCATTCTTGAAGTATCTTTTGAAGTCACAGAAATCTGCAATGATCTAAAAAGGTGACATACTTTTCTCAAGATGTATAATTGAGATATATCCACTTTTATTTAAAGGCAAGAGGCTTTTCTGTGTTGTGTTTTTGTTATCTCCTTAAACTTATTAAAATAATAATAATAAAAAAGAAAATCCTGGCATTTTTTTCCCCGTTTCATATTTATATTTCTACCTGTAATTTGATTCTTTTTGTTAGAAATGTTACATATCAACAAAACAAATTATAAACTAGAAGTTCTTCCCTAATGCAGGATTGAAATAATTCACAAAAAAAGAGCCACCATGACAATTCTACAACTTCATAAGTAGCACACCTTTTCATTGTCAGACACAGCTTGTCTTGTACCAGAATTGTTGCTCCTCTAATGTATGTAAACCAGGTTCTCCCCTATAGTCTGACAGCTGGTTTGCAAAGCACTTTTGGCAGTCTTGCTATTAAAATTGTTCTTAGAATATTCAGTTATTAACAAGGAGCATTTTAATTTTTGGCAGGTCAGATTTTTAAAAAAGTGGAATCAGTGATTTTTTTTTGCTCATGATCTTTCCTTCCTCATTCAACATAAATGTATAGCTGGGATATAGGCCATGTTTAACTATTTTAATATGTTTTTATATCAAAGTAACATTTTTACATCAAAAGAACATATTATTTTATGTAGTGAGGAATTTGCTTTGTAAAAGATAAATATATAACAAATTTAAATGAATTTTATGATTCAGTATAACACGCGACTAAGTATAAAGACAAACTTTTGTAGGACTGGAGACTAGATAAGGCTTCATCTTACACGGCCTTTGCAGAGAATGTGCAAAGAACAAGAAGAATATTTCAGGACAAGAGGGAATGGCCTCAAGTTGCACCAGGGGAGGTCCAGGGAGAAATTTCTTCTCAGAAAGAGTGGTTAGGCACTTGAATGGGTTGCCCAGGGAGGTGGTGGAGTCACGGTCCCTGGGGTGTTTAAGGAAAGGTTGGATGTGGTACTTAAGGACATGAGTTAGTGGGTAATGTTGGGGTAGGGGGATGGTTGGACCAGATGATCTTGGAAGTCTTTTCCAACCTTACTGATTCTGTGATGGAGGATTCTTATTCTGGAGGCAATTATTTAAACAACAAGTTTATTTGGTAGACTTCACTGTGCTCATATGAGACATTTCACTCTCTTAAAAAAAAATTAAAAAATGTCCTGTGTATCTAAAAAATTCAGTCTGTAGTCATGCCACCACCCAACAGGAGCAACTGGCAATTATAATTTAGGACAGAGCCTGGATTTTCATTGTCTTTTTTTCTTATCTAAAGAGGTAAGAACATGCTTTCAAGGTAAAAGGTACATTTGCTAACCAATTGAATTTTGGTTAAAGATCTCATTGGGGTGCAGAAAATATAATGTAAACTAAAGATCACAGTTCTGCAATCTCCAGAGAGTCACACTGTTAAGTCATAGACTGCTAATCAATTTAATCAAAGATCTGACCAGAACTAAAGTGTTTCACTGAGCTATCATGATTAGTTTCCCAGCATCCTTACCAGGATCCATTTGTATCTAGAAGTGAAACTAACCTTAAACCTCTTCTCTAAGACACCCAAGATACTCCAATATTAAATCCTTTCCCCAAGGGCTGAGCTCTTCCAGTAAAGGTTTTGCTCTCAACAGATAAGACAGAGAAGGGATATCAAAAGGTACAAGACAGAAGTGACTTGTCCTTGAAGACACAATGGATGTACAGAGAGGAGAAATCTTCACTAGCATTATCCATAACTTATTCCCATGGCCCAGCCCCTCATTTTGAAAGGAAAGTGACTATCATAGTGGCTCCATCAATTACTGAAACAAAAATAAATAATAATAATAAAAAACTCAAAGCAGAAAATCAAGGACTTAATATTTGGAAACACTATCATGTCAGTAGAAAGGGCTTTTTATTCTTAATTAAGTTTTAAAATGATCCTCCGTAACAGGGGAAAAAAAAAAAAAAAAAAAAAAGCTGAACACAAGCCAATATCTCTAAGAAGCAGAAATACTAACAATACAGAAAATAATCCTGTCTTCATTACAGCAAGTAAAATGCACTTTTACTTTAAGACCACACAAATAAATTAATTCTAATTGAAACAGCATCGTCCTAGCAGTTCTCTCATAGGGTTCTGTTCTACCTTCTGCTGCCTTTGTTACTCTGATTGGCAATTTCCTTTCAGAAGGGAAGAGATTTCCACTGTGTGGAAACACTGTACAGTAAAACATATGTATAAAAGAGTTGAAAACATCATTAGTCTGAATGCACCTTATTCAACTTTATAGAATAAACAGAGACACGGGTTTGGCACCTATTTACCCGAGCCTTTTGCTAGAAGAAGCCATTCAAAAGAAAGCAAAATGGACATTTTTGAAGAGTGAATTAGATTTTGAAGAGTGAATTAGGTATATCTACTGAGTACAGAATAGGCCTGGGATTGCAAGGTACTTCCTTGTGAAGGCCTGGAGCTAAATGGGGTGAAGCTAGGCCCTCCTGCATTTGAAGCACAGCCCTAAACTGTGGTGAATGAAATAGAAAGGGAATGTGCTATAGATCAACACCAAGAACTGTAAGATGCTTTGCACCATCAAAGTGGGAAAATGAGTGATCCTTATTTTACTATTATTTTCTATGTTATCATTATAGCAACAGACCATGAGACCTCATAAGGATACTGAGTCTGAGTTTTCTAATAAGTTTTTAGAGTCTGATCTGACATGACAGAAAACAGAGGCTTTATCCCACTTTTAGAGGAGTGAAATTAGCACAAAGAGATTAACCACTTCACCTTAGGTGACCCAGAAAAACAATTGGTAAACAGGGACTACCTCCCAGATCCCAGTCAGACACCTCAGCCACATAATCACGTCTTTCTGAAATGTTCAGTTGTCTGGCTATGAACTACAACCTGGAGGTGATTCAACAAGTGGAAAAAAAGGAGTGGAGGACAAAGGAAAAAAATTCCTTAATTTTTGCCTCTTACCTTCATATGACAAAGGAAAAGCTTTTCCTACTTTTGATTTTCAAATTGTAATCTATGTCTTCCTTCTTTTTTTGTTTGAACATTTCTTTTTTTTACCTTCTTCTTGCCTTCATCTTTCTCCTCTCCTTTTCTCTATGTGGTTCATTCATAGTTGCGTAGCAACAGCATGTTTCTCAAAAGAAAAAAAAAGAGACTTGCTGGATATAAAAGACTGAATGAAAAATGCAAATTGTACAGGGTCCTAATGTGACCATAAAACAACTATATTTTCTGACTGTTTCTTTCCAAAGGAGAAACTTTCCAAAGGAGAGTATGTGTGTGGGCTGAGGGGAGGTAGGAGTCAAAATGAATCAGCATTTTTGACACTCATTTCCATCTTTCCTTTTCTAGGCAGGGTCCTCTGTACCTTTCTTTGGAAATGCCAAAGAAAAGCATATGATAAAAGCACTAATGAAAGTATAAGGCCCAAGCAAATGAGAAGAAACCAATATGAACATGTTCTTGAAGCAAGGAAGTAAACCTGGTATTTTTTTGCTCACAGCCATGCTTAACTCCTGTGAAAACCCCAACTGTACTCCTAGCTCTGTAACTTTGAAGGATTATTCCCCAAAGAATATGAGCAAAACCAAGTCTTAAATTCAAAAGTTATTGATTCTTTTCAACATATAAAAAAGTCATTGGAGATCCCACTGTCATACCTTACTTACTATTGAAGTTTAGCTGTATTTTTCATAGACAAGACTGAGAGTCAAGCAGGATACTCCAACAAAGGCCAGGCTTCAAAAAGTCAAGCAACTTATACAGATAAAATGGAAGACAGACATTTGATAGGAAGCTGTCATAGCACAGTAGAGGGAGATCGATATTATTCAGAAGGTTATAGGTGAGGATCAAAAGTGCCGTCTCCAAACTTAAAAAAAAATAAATAAATATTTTTGTAAATTGAAACCTGGTGTCATAAACTTATAGAATATCCTGAGTTGGAAGGGACCCACAAGTATCATTGAGTTCAGCTGATGGCATGGCATGTCAAATTGGTGCAAATAACAGAAGCCTATCATACAAATGTTGATGTAATTTCAATCTCTAAACAATTCCTTGTTTACTACTAAAAGCACGTGAAATGCCTTTTCTTCCATTTAAATCCATCACTTCATTCACTCACTTAGTCTAGAGGAAAAGAAGGTGCAGTAAGAGTCATAGAAAGCCCAGATTTCTGAGTAGGATGATACTTTGGATAGTTCTGACTCTTCTCTGAGGTGATCATGTGTCAATATAGCCAGTATCCCTGGCCTTGATCTACTCAGCCTAGATTATTGTCCAGGTTCTCAGCATGCAGAGGAAGACCCTTGTGCATAATGACAGAAGTAATGACATGAATATAATGTCAGGAGAAGGTTCAAAAGCAACTCTTTGATGTCATCAGTAGCAATAGCCACTATGAAACAGTAGCTGTGCTTAGATTTAAGTTTTCTTCCCATAGAGTTACCAGATGCATGAAAGGATACCAAAACCAACCAAACAAAAACACCATTGAGAGAGACTGGAAATCTTGGTCAATCTGATTTTTCATCTTGATCTTATCTTGATCTATTGATTTAACTTCTGCTTTCCTGTAAAGCAAAAATAGTCTAGTTCTATTTCAGGAAAATTGTGTGATGCATGATTATAAAAGCCTATCAGGGTAAAAAGCAAGATCCAAATACTTAAATGAATAGGATAGTATTAAATGAATAGAATGATTTGAGATAAAGTCTAGGGAGAGATACATGTCCCATCCTTCTCTTCTACCATTGGGAAGTTTGTCCACATTTTCACTGTCATTTGCAATGACCAGCAGTGGAATATTAGAGTTAAGATATAAGCTAGCAATTGTTTTTCTTTAAAATTTTCTGAAAGAGGAAGGGTTTGATTCTTTTCTATCTTTTATAGAAGAAAAATGAGATAATTGAATATTTAAAGAATGAAAATATTTTTAATTGCATGTCAGAAACTCCAAAGATGGATGGGACTTGGAGTCAGAATGGGATGAAATGGGTGAAGCACAGGACAAAGGGCTTTGATAGAAGGGATGAAGAACCCAAATGTCAGTGGTCCATAGTAAAGCTTTTGGTACACAATCATAGAAAAGCTTGGGTTGGAAAGGACCCCATAGATCATCTAGTTCCACCCCCCTGCCATAGGCAGGGATGCCACACCTAGGTCAGGTTGCTCATCTAACCTGGTCTTGAACACCTCCAGGAAAGGGGCAACCGCTCTGGGAAACCTCTTCCAGTGCCTCACCACCCACTGAGTGAAGAATTTCCTCCTAACCTGTAATCTAAATCTCTCCTCTTTATTTTAAAACCATTCCTTCTTGTCCTGTCATTATCTGATTGAGCAGAGTCACTCTCCATCTTTTTTATATGTCCCCTTTAAGTACTGGAAGGTTGCAATGAGGTCACCCCAGATCTATATCTGTGATCTAACATGATCCCACATAGTTAGAAAAGAATTCAGAAGAGAGAGCACTAGGATTGTTCATGGAAATACCGATAAGTGAGAAATGTGCAAGGGAGCTGACCAGAATTTACTAGGAAAAATAATTGTTTGCAGCATTATGGAGTCCGGTAAAGTGAAAAAAAAAAAAAAAAAAAAATCAAGTGTAGGACACTGACTGTATCTAATGCATCTGCACCTGAAAATACAGTCTATCTCACATTCAGTGTTTGGCTAGGAAAACACTTGCCAATTCCATCTGCAGACATGGCAAAAAAGAATCGTAGCTGAAAATTAACCTCTGAAATTAAGTATTAAGTCCAGTGACTTTCCTGATTTGATGTATGAAAAGAGTGAAAATTGTAGAAAAGACTGAGATTTGGTAAGGAAGTTGTTATTCCCTCATAGCCAAAGGAATTATTGATATTCGATGTAGGTTAGAACAGAAATGTACTGATAAGGAGGCTTGATGCCAAATTCAAGTGTGGTAAATTTGAGTAGACTGAGACTGGATAACTGGAGTTTTCTTTTGGAAGTAGATGAAAATTTTGTTCAGGGTGTTATTAGACATGAAGACTCCCAGACAGCAGCAGGAAAATCCACTTTGAAACATCTAAACATATCAGAAAGATTCTGAACATTTAAAGCTAAGATAAAACAGTAAAGGCAATAAAATCTCGATTAAAGATGCCTATAAGCAGGCTAAATCACATTTTGATATGACTGATGTTGACATTATGATGCAGAAATTGTAGATACTTTACTGCAACTCCCACCTAAATATCAACTCCTTCACCTCCCACCTGAAAATAATATCCTAGATGGACTTTGTTAATTGAATCCAGACACGTACAGTATTTATTAAGTACACATTTTTGTCTGAAACACAGTTTAGTCATTAGATATCCACACGTACTTTCACATCTAATAAGCATTGCTCGTTTGTTTGCTTCCAGTAACTACTTTGTTAAATCAGGTCTTTCAAATACTGTGTATTTGTGGGTAAATGTGATGCTGGTGAAAGGTGGGGAAATTACAACACTAATAAATTAATTTCTCTACCTAACATGGACATTGATTAACCTATCTACACTTCCCTGTCAAGAACTGCGTCTTGGACTACAGCTCTCCTTTAAGAGCAAGAAGAACTAATCTATCCTGATCTATATCTTCTAGCAGCAGTGAAATATTTCATTCGTTCAATTTAGCCTGTCTTTTCATCTAATCTATGGCTGTCAGCAAATGCTATGTTGGTTTGTGAATACAGAATATGCATGAGCTCACATTGAAGCCACTAAATTCATATCAGTTGACTACTGAATAACTGTAAGATAGGAAAACTAATTTTAGGGTGGCATTCACCTCCTAGGACAAATTCATTCATTCTCAATATCTATGATGGGTGAAATGAATTATTCTCTGGAGGTGACTTGTGCTCCTCATTGACTGCATAGGAAGTCTGTAAAACTAACTTAAGCTATATAATGAAACTGTAGTTGGCTTAAGTACAACCTTAATAACTTCCTGTTCAACCTGTGATTTCACAGTGATTACATCTCATTCCATCACCAACTCTGAGCCATCTTATCTTTTCACGTTACATTTTTTTGCATTAATTATTTGCCACATCCAGTAAGAAACTAAAAAAAAAAATCTAACATCTCCAATCTGTAAGTACAGCACTGAACATTGATAGCTCATGAATAAATAGCAATAAAGTACATTTTTTAATGAATTCAGTGTCATTTCTGTTTTCTCTATGTCCTGGTATTTAAGAAAGACACTTTACCATAATGGATCATTTCATAACTTTTACACTAGTGTTTGATTTAATGAATCGTGTTTATTCTCAGCCATAAGCTCTGTAGATGAGCTCTGGAGAACTTTCTGTTGCAGTTTAACACCTAAGAACCCTCAGCTCTGAACACCATCCATCTGCTGTAGATTATCACACCCCTAACATAGTCTAAGAGAACACATCCATTGTATGTGCTACTCCATTAATTGCTCAGTAATTCAGATTAAAATCAGTGAAATGAGTTTGCATTGATGTGCTGTTCTATGAACTGGAGCAAACTGTTGGATGGCCCTATTAAAAAAAAAAAAAAAAAAAAAAGGTATTTTGAAAAGATAGCCACCACATAGACAAATAAAGTTGGAAGGATCTATTCCCTTCTTTCTCATTATTTCAAATGGTTGACTTAGAGCCATGAGCATGTGGGGAAACAACTGGAACAGCCATCACAGGGTAGAGAAATTATATCTAGGTGAAAAACTTCAGGGTATACAGGACAATGTAACATAATGGCTAATATCCATCACTAGTTATGCAAAGAATTTTAACTAAGAGAATGAGCAAGTTACCATAGCTGAAAGAATTTCAAAATATAACACATAAAAGCATTAGTGGTTCCCCCAAAATGTGTGCACATGTGGCTTAAGTAGTGGTTGTCTGTAGGCCTGAGAGGGAAAATAAACCTGTAAGTTACCTGCTGGGCAGACCACTACAGCTATGGTTCCCAGTGCTGGAGAGGCAGATTGGAAGGGGCAAGTTCCTGCTTTCTTCTATGTAGGCTGCAAAAGTAACTAGTTGTGTTTTCAATGTGCCTAGCCAATTTTTGTCCTTCCATCATAAGTCACTGCAGAATGTGTGAGTATTTACTTTCTCTGTAAGTGTTGCCACTAGCAATGCAATTTCTTTCAAGATCTTGTGTTCTGGATAGCATTTGGGCCACATAATCAGATCTAGATAGTACTATGCTGTTGCAATTGGATTGTTACTTCTAACTGGGATGAAGCTAGTTCAGGAACACCCACACATATTAAAGTGTACACATAGTCTCAGCTGATACTAAATGGGAAAGAATTCACATCCATTTGAAGGCATACAAATCACTAGGTCAAAGGAGGAACAGAGACTAAATTGTAACTCAAAGAATGAAAATCATGAGATGTTCTCTACTCTGAGCTTTTCATGGATATAGCAGCAGTCTAATCTGTGAGAATCCTCATATGAAGTGAAATCAATCCACTCTGACACCTGATCCATTTGGAGTAATCATAAGAATAAAAAGTAGTGAGGCTAGAATGGAACAGAACCAAAGAGTCATTTCTGTTTCAAGCAACTGCCAAAATACCTATTTACCACTGAGACCGGAACAACTCTGAAGCAGCTGTTGTGCTCTTCTGAGTAAATAATGTGTGTTAAAAAATGTATAAACATTTATACATGTTTACCTACGAGACACCAGTTTCTCTGAAGCAGGCATTTCCCTTGCTGCATACATAATACATGCTTTGTTTGAAAGACTGCCTCAATCCATAAAGAGAGAAAAACCTGTAGGGCACTATATATGTATAGTGCTGTTATCTCTTGCAAATGCAGAGGTAGTATCGGCTTTACATATAATACAGCCTTATATTTTGCCTTGAAAGTCTTCTGCAAGATGCAGAAGTTTGGCAAATACTGTACTGTTACCTGTCCATTTCTATGAAAGGCCAGGGTTCTGAAAAGCCTTCACCAAATTACCAGCCTTTGATTGCGTAAGTCCAGTGTGAGCCACAGCAAAGAAAAAGCTAAAACCTCCTCCAGCAGTAGTGCTCCAAACACATTTCATCTCTTTTCCCATCACTGTTACCACTAGGTGTACAGTCCCAGCTAGATGTTGAGGGTTCCTCCACAGTTCATGAAGAGTGAGAAATATGCAGTGTTGAAAGCACATATAGAAACAATCACAGAACCATTAAGGTTGGACCAAATGATCTTGGAGGTCTTTTCCGAACACCCTCTACCACCAATATCACCCACTAAACCATGTCCCTAAGTACCACAGCCAACCTTTTCTTAAAACCCCTCACGGACTGTGACTTCACTGCCCTGTGCAAGCCGTTCCAATGCCTGACTGCTCTTTCTGAGAAGAAGTGTCTCCTAATTTCCCACCTGAACATCCCCTGAGGCAACTTGAGACAGTTCCCTCTTGTCCTATCACTAGTTACCTGTTAGAAGAAGCCAATCCCCAGCTCCCCACATCTTCTTTTCAGGCAGTTGCAGAGAACAATAAGGTCTCCCCTGAGCCTCCTCTTCTCCAGACTAAACAACCCCAGTTCCCTCAGCTGCTTCTCGTAGGATTTGTTTTCCAGACCCTTCCGCAGCTTCATAGCCCTTCTCTAGACATGCTCCAGGGCCTTCACATCTTTCTTGTAGTGAGGGGCCCAAAGCTGAACACAGCACTCATGGTGCAGCCTCACCAAAGCTGAGTACAAGGTGGATGAGCACCTCCCTGCTCCAGCTGGCTACATTATTTCTAATACAGGCCAGGATGCCATTGGCCATCTTGGCCACCTGGGCACTCTTCTGGCTCATGTTCAGGTGAGAATTGATTAACATGCCCAGATCCACCTGTCTGTCTATCTAATCTAATCAAATCTAATCTGATCTATCTTCTTTTTTTCTTATATCTGGTAATAATAATTTTATATTCTCAAATTCTCAAATTTTATATTTAAAGATAACTCTTTTACTGTTTAATCAAAATAAATTAGCTTGATTGTCCACATTAAGAACCTCCCAGTCTTCAACTGGCATTTCATATGCAAATCTGCAGTAAAAGCTTTTTTGTAAATATTCAGGCCACGGTAGCAAGGGATTTAAAAAGTGTAGCAAAGGAAAAAAAAAAATAATAAAAAAAAAATCAAGTGGTTTTTTAAATCAGAAACCTGCTTATTGATGAAGAGCTAAAACCATATCTATTTCACTATTATCAGCTAAAGGCACAAAAGCTAGGTGATAATTTACCAGATAAGTCCCTTGAAATTATCTTGAATCATGTCTTCTGGTTTTCATCCACTTTAATAACTTCATCAATTTGATCAAATATTATTCCCCATTTACCATTCCTCACACTGCCAATGTGTTATTACACTCTTCATACAGATTTAATTGATTCCTGGTTAATAATTAATAAAGTTTTAATTATTAATTGCTATTTTATTGATAAAATCATTATGAGAGGGCATGGCCTTTTCATCATTAATAGGAAAAAATACAATGGTAGATTTTTATACATTTCTTCACTATCTTGGTGGCCATTTTCTTCTGTATATAATGCCTTCATTTAAAGATATTCATATTAATTTAGTATTATTCCAACAGCGTGACAACACTACAATAAAACAAAATTGTTGATGTATCCATCAGTGTAAGGGTATGTAGGTAAAAATTAAAAAGGCTTCTTATATCTTAACGATGTCAACATCAAATTTATTTGGAACTTTCTGTTTGTATAGGTGTTATCTAATTTTATATAAAAACTTTTAAATAAAATATATCTATCACTTTTCACAGACCTTTCACAATTTATTTGTTCCTGGAAGTTTTCTTCTGGAGGGGAGTAATAAAATCTCATTTCCATAACAGCAGAACACCTGCCCATCCTACTGGAAATCAGCTGAAACTACACATTCCTATCCTCCACAAATTACTGAGTGAGTCCTTGTTTGCTTGTTACAACTTCAGGTTCTGCAGAAGTGTTATCATCAGAGAGGAAGCTCAGAGGAGCTGAGCTCCATGGTGGAGTCAGTGAATATAGCTCTGTTTTCTATTACTGAAAGGCCATCCTGGATGATCTAATGGCCTTCTCTGGCCTTAGTTCTCTGGTCTTCTGCAACAGCCTTTCACAGAAGGTAGCTATGTGACAGAATTTTATAAGCCAGACATTCAAAAATACTATGAATCCATGAAAATTGTAGGATATAGTTGTGTCTGACCAGATATGACAGCTTGGAAAGCAGTGCACCAGAGTAGTTACAGTAAGTCCTCATGATCTTATTAGTTTGGTGCAAAATATGTCAAAGGGAAGCCAAGAGTTTTTAGGAAAGGGCTATAGAGCAACTTTGCTTACCAGTTGTTTTACCTATGTATTTACCACTACACAGCTCAATGTGCATACACGTTTCACCGTGCACTAATTATGACAGCAGAAAAATACAACAGGCTGACTTGTTGGCTGTAGACAGCAGTGATGTTCAGAAGAAAAATAAAAAATAAGAAGGTGGAAACATTTTTTTTTTTTTTTAAAGAAAACTTTATCATTGTTCCAAAAACTACATTATTATTTTTTTTTAAATACGTTTATAATAGACCAATTCTGAAATCTTTAAGTGAAAGATTAATTTAAATGATCAAACAAGAATAGAAGTGATATCGAAGGTCAAGAACATGAAATTAAAAACTAAGGCAGCTGTCAAATTATGAACTTAGCTTTATCTCTACACAAAGCAGCAAAAGAAAAAAATATGAGCAACTTTCTTATTGAAGAAGATGTAGTCGATTCATTTTCTAGGGAGATAATAAGAAATAAAAAAATGAATACTGAAATGGATTCATTGCTAACATGCATTTAATGGCTAAAATATGTATTTATTTCTGATGTTGACGTAAAAAATTCATATTATACCAAAGATGTACCGTTCTAATCTCTGAAGAAATTAAAATTCTGAGGTCTTCTTACAGCTGATGTCATTTTTGTTAGTTTTTCCTATATTGAACAATTTCCTTTATCTTTCATGTACATTACCTGAAGTTTTTGTTTAGTGTCAGAGGAGACCAAGCAGTATGCATGGGCAGCAAGCTTATCCTGACTCTAGTCAGATGAGTAATGGGAAACCTCCATGCTGTTGAGGGGATGGCTAAAAATTTTCATTTAGCAGCCATTGTTTCCAGTTGTCAAACAGGTCAGGTGCGTGGGGTGGGAGATGAAGGAAATGATTCACCCTAGAATTATGGAAAGGAAGACTTTCTTCATGATAAATATTGACAGCTTATCTTCTTGTTCTATCCAAGACTTTTTTTCCTCAGTGTTCTTTGCTATTAATCCTTCCTTAAATCTCTCTCTCCCATGTTCAGGAACAGAAATATGACTGTTTTCTCATGGTAGCTCATCTCTGATATTGCACAGGGCCAACAGAGTTGTGTTTAAATTTAAGCTTGGCATTGTGTTTGAGAGAATATTAATAGGATACTCAGGCCAAATGGGAATGCAAATAACTATTCCCATCAAGTATTCCTTTATTGTAGTCACATCTAATATTTCCCTAGAGCCAAAGCCAAGCTCATGAGAGCAAGGTTAGGACAAGAGAAGGTAAGGTAGGGGGAACTGACAATTAGCCAGGTACCATGCTAAATTGTCTGGAGAAACTGGGGAATATACAAACTTGTATTTTCTTGAGACAGCTACATGTGCTGCCTCAAGAAAATACATTTTTACATTTCAGAAATTTGCCTTGCACCTCCAAAATAAACATATGCCTTAAGGGATTCTGCCCCAAAGACAAGTATGAATGAGAGGATTCTCATTCATACTAATGTAGCATGATTACACTGACCTATGTCACAGACTGTTAAGTTTACTAAGAACATCTGCTAAACATGCTAAGAAATAGTCACAAACATTGAATGAGTTATTGTACAGTCTTTGCAAGAAATGGCATACTCTCTGAATAAAATCTATAGACATCTTTCATAAGTAGTACATAATCTTTTAATCTACTTACATATGGTAGTACATCTTTATTAGGGACAAGAATTTGATCGGATATAGATCATTTAGCTGGAGGCAATAAGGACTCTTTCATAAGAAGCAAATATTTGTTCTTTTTCCAGTCTTATTCTGTGGGTCTTTAGCAATGGAATTGCACTCTTGTATTAATTTAGGATATAATTGAAAGTGTGATTAATAAGATTCATTACCCTTAAGCACTAGATTAGTTGTTATCACTAATAAATAATCTAAAAAGAAAAAAGAAAAAAAAAAGAACTCAAAGAATTTATCCAGTTCTATATCCATCCTCTTTCCTTAAATGAAAATTTTATTAGTGTAATTGAAGATAGCAAAAAGTACATGATAAAAGACAGCTCTAAATATAAAAATTTGGTCATTTTACAAGCTTGGTTTGACTTTAAAATGCCCACCAGAACATTGCAATTGCAAGCACAAATTACAGCCCTTATAATTTAAAATCTGAATCACACTGATGGAGCTGAGTAGCTCAGCAGCGCAGGCTGAGTGTGTTTGAGTTTTTGGGAGCAGTTACGTTATGGCTGGAGTCATGATATTGCTTCTTCCCCACCCTTTTGGAGAGTAGGAGTGAAAAAGATGTCTGTACTATATCAGGTGCTATTTTCATACCTATTATTTTAGGTACAAAATACTCTCAGCATCTGATGATGAGACATTCTCTGGCTTCCAAAAACATGAGAAGCATCCAGCTATGACAGACCTAAAAGAGACAACAAATCTCTGTAGCATATGCCACTAAAAGGGATTTTTTTTTGGTAAAAGTTTAATTTGCTCATGGAAAAATAAAATGGAGCTGTCCTTCTCTTCCACCAGAGAATGTTTGGATTTTCTGCTTACCAGAAAGATAAACACTCTCAATTTTATTGCTTTGTGTATGGAATCATGTTATTCCCTTCCTTCCTTCCTTCCTTCCTTCCTTCCTTCCTTCCTTCCTTCCTTCCTTCCTTCCTTCCTTCCTCCCTTCCTCCCTCCCTCCCTCCCTCCCTCCCTTCCTCCCTTCCTCCCTTCCTCCCTCCCTCCCTCCCTCCCTCCCTCCCTCCCTCCCTCCCTCCCTCCCTCCCTTCCTCCCTCCCTCCCTC